>NW_019154154.1:1319781-1520496 GCF_002288905.1 Enhydra lutris kenyoni | reverse complement strand
GAGCCCGATGTGGGGCTCGATCCCAGGACCCTGAGATCATGACCTGAGCTGAAGGCAGTGGCTTAACCCACTGAGCCACCCAGGCACCCCTTCCTTTCCTTTCTTTTCCTTCCTTTTTTTGTGAGGGCAGGAAACAAGTAGGTCAAAAGCATGAGATTTGCAACCAGACGTTATTTAGTGTCCCACTGAATAAAAAGCCGCTAAAAGATGTGGGGCCCAAGGGAATTTACTTGCATTCTCTAATCTTTAATTTCCTCATCAATACAATGCAAATAAAACTGTATCTAATACTCAGAAGGTTCAGAAATCCAGTGATGTATTTAAAGGGATTAGTAGCAAGCTAAATTAACAAAAGTTACCTATTACAGTGCTTTATTATTATTACTATTAGTTTTTTAAAGTTTTGTTGTTGTTGTTTTTTAATTCTAGCTAGTTAACTTGCAGTACAATATTAGTTTCAGGTGTACAATTTAGTGATTGACCACTTCCATACAAAACCTGGTGCTCAGAGACAAGTGCCCTCCTTAATCCCCATCACCTACTTCACCCATCCCCCACCCACCTCCTCCCTGGTAACCATCAGTTTGTTCTCTGTAATTAAGAGTCTGTTTCTTGGTTTGCCTCTCTGCCTTTCTCTGTCTCTCTTTTTTCCCTTTTGCTCATTTGTTTTGTTTCTCAAGTTCCACCTATGAATGAAATCATACAGTATTTGTTTTTCTCTGACTGACTTATTTCACTTAGCCTCCTATTCTCTAGCTCCATCCATGTACTTGCAAAGGGCAAGATTGCCATTAGTTCTGATCTTTATAATTCCAAAATTTCCCTAGGACATATCTAAATATATATCTTTTTAGTAACTGTGAACAGTTTGGCAAAACCTTTCGTTTATACATATCACAGCACTTCTCACGTTTTATTGGCAGAATATTTTTCTCTGTTTGTGTTTTTGAAAGACATGAACACTCCAGGCAGGCAGGGAGTATATGGACCTTGTTAACTACCACAACTTCTATCTAGCACAGTGCTCTGCACTCACTCAGTGCCTATTTGGTGAAAAAACGAGTAAATGAATTAACAGTTTATTTTCTCCAATGTCCAGATATGAGTAAAGAGATGCCTTACACAACAAATAGAAAATCACTTTAGCTCATTTGTAAATTAACGGATTGGCAGCTGGTTTATACCTCTTGCCTTGTAAGGGTCAGGACACTTGCTTTGGTCCCCTTTGAGTCGTTGATAAAATGCAGCTCCTCAACCCGGAAAATTCAGTCAGATCTTGGGCTCAGGTAATGTTCTGAAAAACAAACAAACAAAAAAAAAACCACGCAGCCCATGGTACTGCTTGAGCAGCTCTCTGGCTTTCTTTCCTCTGACATCTTTACTATTAGCTGCGCCCCTCTGGAGGCAAGAAACTCTGCAGCTAACCACTGAAGACCAGTTGCATGTGTGTAACACCAGCATCACTTTTGGCTACTTCTGAGCACACATGAATAAGCAGTAAAATGAGACCCCAGCTTAGCAATTCTTCAGTAAATGAATGGGAAACCATGCTCTAGGCAGTTATTGATATTACTAAATGGCCCTTGAAAATTGTCCGTTGGAGCTGAAAGCATACCCTATTCCTTCTAGGCCTTGTATTTTCTTTAAATTTTTTTTTTTTTAAGCCTATCTGTTCTCTTGCTTAGGAATGATGGGCTTTATAAGCAAGGCAGCAGCCCCTGGACACACACCTCCAGATGCTACTCAAGAAAAAGTTAACTCCAAACCTGTATCCCGTGGAAATAGATACAAATAGTCAAAAAGGAGTTCTGAGGCTCAGAGAGTTAAGGAATATGTTTCAGGTGGCACTGCTGTCAATTTATATGGTGAACTCAGGTCTGTATAATTCAATTCTCCCGCAGTGGCATGTCACTGAAATGGAACGGAGGTTCAAGCCTCTTGATTCTAAACTCCTTCCATAACATCATGTTGCCTTCAGACAGGAGTGAGGAAATGCCATCAAAAAAATAATAATCAAAGAGAAAGAGAAAGCTCAGTTATGTTAGACGTAAGTATAAAGCAACAAAACTGACCTACATGCAAAGATGTGGTGTTTGAAGCGTAGCTATTTATCTAGGGTGAGGAACACCATGCACTGTTTATACAGGAAAAAAAGAATCAGTGGGATGACGATGATGATTTCTCTACTAATGTGCTGAAACTTGAAGATTCCCCCCCTTTAATGGTGAGCTGCTTACTGAATGATTTCCTTCCAAATCCCATTGCTGGAAGCCTGCATCTCCAAGCTTTTAGGTTTATCTATTATTCATGCTGCTTGTTTGCACAATATTATTGATTATTCACTGTTTGGCCAAATAGTAACATGATATCTCATTTGCGATGAAAACCCCTGGCAAATGCTTGAAGTACAAAATTAGACTGTGGAGAGGATTACATAAAAGGCAACTCAATTGGGGTAAAGGTTGAATATGAAGAACTAAACAAAAAGAACTTCATGTTAAGTGTAGATAGATATTTCTCAATCACCAAGCATCCTGTGGAACTCAGACTGCATAATTACTTATTTTAAAGAAAATCCAGTTTACCTTGAAAATTATAACAGGGTATGATAACCGAGCAACAGATACTTTTGTAAATATACATGAATTTAAACTTTTTGATAGGTTGAAAGGAATTGATGTGGACAAAATGCCATTTGTTTATTTAGCTCTTACTTTTTTGTAAAAGCAAGACTTAAAACATTTCTTTAAAAAGATTTTATTTATGGGATGCCTGGGTGGCTCAGTGGGTTAAAGCCTCTGCCTTCAGCTCAAGTCATGATCCCAGAGTCCTGGGATCGAGGGAGCCTGCTTCCTCCTCTCTCTCTGCCTGCCATTCTGCCGGCTTGTGATCTCTGTCAAATAAATAAATAAAATCTTTAAAAATATTTTAAAAAATTAAAAAAGATTTTATTTATTTATATGAGAGAGAGAGCATGAGCAGGGAGATCTCAAGCAGGGAGAGCAACAGAGGGAGAGGGAGAAGCAGGTTCCCAGGGAGCCCAACATGTGGCTGGATCCCAGGACCCTGAGATCATGACCTGAGCTCAAGGCAGACGCTTAACTGACTGAGCCACCCAGGAGTCCCAAGACTTAAAACATTTTTTAAGCAGGTGGGAACTTGATCTTTCTATAGTTATCTTGATAGCAGAATATGAGCTATACAGCAAAAACAACTTCCTATTCTCAAAAAGTTTTTCTATACCACATAACATACACATCTAAACTAGGCTAGAACAAGGTTAGATAACTCTTCTTAAAACAATTCTCTGAATAGTAAAAAATAAGCAGGGGTGGTGGGTGTTGGGGGAGTTCCTCCTGAAGTGAAATACATGCTCTGTACTTGCTATTAGTTGAATTTGTTTGGTCAATGCCAAGATGTACTCCATAAAAATCTTATGCTTGGTTAGGACTCCTTTACATATGT
Source organism: Enhydra lutris kenyoni (assembly GCF_002288905.1). Lineage (NCBI taxonomy): Eukaryota > Metazoa > Chordata > Mammalia > Carnivora > Mustelidae > Enhydra > Enhydra lutris. The sequence goes on along the minus strand of NW_019154154.1, from coordinate 1,517,031 downwards.
ATCTGTGTCTACACATATGCACACATATATGTTAGAAAAAAACAACATTGGTATATTTTGTTTTATAACTGATACCACTGATTTGTATGTTTTAAAAGACAATCTGCCAACTCTGAACTAAAACAGAGCAGAGCGCTTAAATTTTTCTGGCACTAGAGGTCACTAAAACCAGATTACAGATGGAATGACTGCATTTCTGCTAAATCCACAGAGAGCAAGCATAGTTAATCTTCAATCCAATCAATAGGCAGTAATAAAGAATCAAAGTGCTCTATTTTTAGGGATATCCAAATTATAACGTAAAGAGGAAGCATAGTTAATATACAATCCAATCAATAGGCAGTAATAAAAAAAAACAAAGTGAACTTTATTTTCTGGAATATCTAAATTATAACATAAAGCATTACAAAATTAAAACATAAAATAGGGAATGAATCAATAAAACTGTAGGTTTTCATAACAAATAAATAAAAAGGAAAATTATTATTTTCCCTATGCCTAACAGCCATGTCCATTCATTCAAAATGAAGCCACTGGACCTTAACATTTGCTATTTATGAGTTTTGCATTTCAAGCTCACATAGGAGCAAAGTGTTAAATAAGTATATTATTTGTGAACCCTTTTTTAGTACACCTGGAAATAAACCTGTTAATCCAGTAAGAGGAGAGGAGAAGGGTAAGGAGAGAAGAGAAGGGGAGAGCGGTGGGGAGAGTGACTAATGATGTGTGCAGATACTTGTGCTGCTGATGCCATCAAAGTGACCACAGGGGACGAGACAGAGTGATGAGCTGTGCCTCACAATGACCGGCTTTGTTTGGCAGCCACTGATTACTGACCTAATTCTAGATTCTCTGTTCCTTAGCATAGGAGACTTTCTGTGTCTTGGGTTGGTAAACACCACCCATTTTTCTAAAGGCTATCTGTTGTAGCTCCATGGCACCATCACTCGATTTTGAGAAAGCAGGTTGTTGGCTTATTCCCTTCAAATAGGAGTTATTTCCACTTGTGAATATCACTGCTATGTGCACCAGGTTTCTCAGCTCCAAGGATGGGGAAACATCTACACTTAGTTTCAAGATCATTACAATGCATGGCTTGCCTGATAGGTTCCTAAATGGTACACTGGTCTCTTTAAATATCAGAATGGTTTGGAAGGCAAGAGACAGATCCTTGATCAGTTATATTCTAGGTGCAATGGGAAAGGGCACAGACCTCTTTTGGCCCAAATACCCTGAGCATTAAATGAATACCCTGAGCATTAAATGAGATAACTGGTCTATGCAATCTCAATTACTAAAAGTCTCATGTTCAGTGAGTCAATGAGTTCTGCCCTGCTTGAGAAGAATTGCATGAGTGAGTTCTGCTAAGAGCGATTAAAGAAATAATTTTTGTGGAATTTTTATGACTAATAACAACTGACATATCGCAGTTCATTCTCTATGCAAAGACACTGACCATTCTCAAATTTTATATTTTTTATTATTTCATATATTTGGGAAAGAACTTTTTTTCTTTGAAAACTTAACTGGTTATCTCATTAGAGCATTATGAGTGATATCTTTAAAGAGCAAAAGGAAAAAGATTCAAACATCACATATCTCCTATTTTTCTTCAAAATACAGAAGAATATTTGAGATGCTCAAAGACAGGGATTGGCAATCCCTGTGTCACCAGTACCAGGCTCACAGTGAGCACTGAGAGCATGTGTGTTTGATGGAGCCACCAAATTAAAGAGTCAGCATGTTTATTAATGACTTGAAGAGGACTATGCTTTGGGGATTCTGAAGAAGTCAGTTTATGACATATTTGTCATAAGTCAAACTCTAGCCCATGAATCAGTCCCTGCCTTTGTGGGGAAGAATTGAGCTTATGTTGGGAGAACAGCTAAGAGCCCATCATATGGGGGAAGAAGAGGATGCAATGCAAAAGGGGTTATCATGGTATCTTTTCTTTCTTCTTTTCTTTCTGCCTCTTACACTGTATGTGCTAGTGTAGAATTCAAACTAACAAAAACTTTATTTTACAGACATTTTGAATTAAAGTAATTGACACTAAATATTAACATCTAGAAACAGTCACCTGATAGCCCTGCCTTTCTCTTTTTTCCCTCTAGAGATTTTATTTATTTATTTATTTGTTTGTTTGTTTATTTATTTATTTAGAGAGCACAAGCAGGGGCAGAGAGAGGCAGGCAGAGGGAGGCAGAGAAACAGACTCCCTGCTGAGCAGGGAGCCAGACGTGGGGCTCTATCCCAGGACCCTGAGATCATGACCTGAGCTGAAGGCAGATGCTTAACCACTTAACCACTAAGCCACTGAGGCACCCCCACCCCTCCTTTCTTTCAGAATAATTGAAAAAACAAATAAACAACTAAATAATGGGTGGAAATTACAAAAGGCTAAAAGGATGGTTATCCAAATTCAATATTTGAATGTTACCAAATGAACCAGTAGCTATAATCCTTCCATAGAGTATTCACATCTTCTCAAAAGGAAAAATATATAAAGAGACTTTAAGCAGGTGAGCCTGTGGAAACTTTCCTTTCATGCATTCTCCCTTCCTCTACTCAATCCACAAAAAGTGTTATGGGCACAGTGCATGCCAGGCACCATGTTAGGCTCAGAAAATGCAACGAGATAAACAGATATTACTCTGCCTTCACAGAGGTTACTGTAAACAAGACTGCCCATAAAGTAAATGAGCAATAATGATGAAATGAGATTGATGCCAGGACAGGAAAGTATAGGGACCCCAGTAAATCCAGTAACACAGATGCCTCTTCCCTTTCTGGTCCATTTGTAATATAAGTCACTCTATAAACATATGTTGGATTACACACTTTGAACTATTGGGACTGAATGAAAACAATCATCACTGGACAAGACAGGGAGGCACAGAAGGTTTAAATAATTTTTCTAATGATGACATCTTTTTTAGGCCAAGGATCCTGTCCCTTGGTGAAAGTTATGAGGAGTAGGTAGACAGGGCCCTATGGAGAGGTACTCAAATCACCAGTCTCCACTCACAGGAACTAAAATGTCTACTCCATTATGTGAGCTGTTGAAAGAGCGAAAGCTCACATGAGGACAAAAGAGAAATGAGATGATATGAAATCAGATATGGGGAAAACAAAGGTTACTTCAGCCCAAACTATACAGTAGTGAGGTATCTTTTGCCCATAAATTCTCCAAGAATATTTTTTGACTTCACTATTTCAATATGAGGAAGTCACAGGCAAAGGGTGCCCCACTTTGGGAAAAGAGGTATGAAGGCACATGTATAATATGATTTCCCATGAAGATTTTGTTTTTGTTGTTACAGAACAGAGCATAAGAGAGGGAAAATCTCATGAAATGGCATAGGGATTTGTTGGGAATTTGTGATCCATCTGGGGCTGGACAGCTTTCATTAAGTCTTGTCTATAACTGTGCTCGCTCTGATAAGCTAACAAAACAAGTGACTTCTACATGTAGGACAGTTCATAAATTCAAGGTATTGAATCCATTTTTATTTTATTTTAAAATCCTGATTTATCTCTTTCTGACAGCACATCCCACAGTTCCTTTTGGCTTCTTGCTATATTAGAGAGCAATCATGAATGTCAAGTTTTGATGGGCACCATGAGGACCCTTCACTATCGTCCACAGTCCATGTGGATCTCTCTGATATGACTGATTGTGGCATAGAGGCATTCTCCATATAAAGATTAATTGCTTCAGCAATTATTTGTTACTGAATGGTTGCCTGTGACTTCACATTTTTTACTGTTACTTAAGCAAGCACTTCCTGTGTTGGGTTAATTTATTTTCTCCTCTCTCTTTTTAACCTGTGTATATTCATTTTATTTTTATCTTTTACCCTTAAGTAAAATGCTTCCTTTTGCCCATCTAGGTAAGATTTGAGCGAGGCCTTCATAAGTCATAAAGAATAAGATGGACTAAAGAATTGATGTGAATTTCCTTTCATCAATAACTAAGAAAAAAATATTTATGGCAAGGCTAGGAATCCATACAGTCAAGGAAAAAAGGGAAATGTATGGTTTGTTGTCACCTCTCTCCTTTCATGTGGGCACATAATAACTACTATAAATAAGTTAACACTATAAGGTTATTTTCCAAATTTAATTCTCTCAAAGTGCCACTGAGTTGGACTAGATCCTGATGAAGTGCAAGAAGTTAAGAGAAACTAAGAGAACTGCATACAAATTATTCTCAGCACATTTAGAAAGGCCAGATCATGAGCACAAGGACAATCCTACTTTTGAAAAGTGAAAAGCAAGCTTTTACTTAAGATTGCTCTTGAGGGAGACAAACCATAAGTGACTCTTAATCTCACAAAACAAACTGAGGGTTGCTGGGGGGTTGGGAGAAGGAGGGTGGGGTTATGGACATTGGGGAGGGTATGTGCTATGGTGAGTGCTGTGAAGTGTATAAACCTGGCGATTCACAGACCTGTACCCCTGGGGATAAAATATATGTTTATAAAAAATAAAAAATAAAAACGTAAATTAAAAAAATTAAAAAAAAAAAGATTGCTCTTGATGAAAATACCCTCAGGCCAAGGTTAAAATTTTTCAACTTGTTCTACAAAAAAACAAAACAAAACAAAGTAAGTAACTTTAAAAATTTTTTTTTTTTTTTTTTTTAAGAGAAAGAGAGAGTTCATGAGACAGCAGGTGAGAGGATGAAGGGAGAGCACCTAAACGGGCTCCACACCCAGCACCGAGCCCAACGTAGGGCTAAATCTCACGTCCCGGAGGCCACGACTTGAGCAGAAATCAAGAGCCAGGTGCTTAACCGACAGAGCCACCCAGGCACCCAGATAAGTAACTCTTTGGTTGCCAGAAAAGGGATTTTTTAATTTACCATTTTCATAAGGAAGCGCCTTTGAGGTGGAAGAGGCATTTATGCAGAAGGCAGATGGGAGAATGATCACATTTTAAAAAGAATGTCTGAAGGTTTAGATTCAGAAGATATTAAATATTTTGCATCTGGACAATTTATAGCTGCACATGGAAGAGAGAGAGAAAAAAAAAAGCTTATTTCAGTTAAGATGACACAGAAGAAAAGACAAAACAGGAACCATAAAACCCTGATCTATTCTCAGACCACTGAATACTTGACTACACTATCTTTAAAATATGCCTGTGCTTTAAAACTTGCCTCTGTTTTATGATGTTAGATAATGTACAAAACTAAATCAATCAATTAGCTTTACCAGGATGTAGGCAGAGGAATCTCTAGCTATCTTTCATTAGTTTAGACACAAACAAACAAAACCCTGTGTGTGTGTGTGTGTGTATGTGTATATAGATAGATAGATTTTTTTTTAGTGTGTCGTCAACACAGAATGAGTACAAAGCATGACATTATTAACTATCACATATTTCCATGATAGATTACCATTCTTATTTGGGGCAGCTTTTTTTTTTTTTTTTTTTTGGTAAGATTTTTTATTTATTTATTTGACAGAGAGAGAGAGAGATCACAAGTAGGCAGAAAGGCAGGCAGAGAGAGAGGGGGAAGCAAGCTTCCTGCTGAGCAGAGAGCCGACTCGGGGCTCGACGTGGGGCTTGATCCCAGGACCCCAAGATCATGACCCAAGCCAAAGGTAGAGGTTAAACCCACTGAGCCACCCAGGCGCCCCTTGGGGCAGCTTTTTACATAAGTTAGATAGCTGGGGTCTGGTTCTTTCTGGTCCCCTCTCCCACCCGGGGCAACAACTGATCTTTGCTCATCGCTGTGCTATCCTGACACAGTTTGGAATGCAAAACATGGGGCTACTGATGAGTGATGAGTCCTCATTGTGCACAACCATGCATTTTCCCCTGAAGAGTACCTTTCATTATATTTTAAAATAAGGATCACTTCATCTGAAAGGATGGCTCACCAAGTATTTACCTTGAAGAGATTAAATGAATGTACACACCAAAGAACGCTCTCTTGTGCCACCACATTCAGAGAGTAAACTAGTTCACAATGTCACCTGTGAAAGTCACTGGTGTGGGACTTAGAGTACATTTTACAACTACCGAAGCGGGCCACAGGTTTTCCTGATTGCTTTTCCTTAAACTTCATAGGAAGAGGTTTCTGATGCTCACATTGTTTTCACCCTCTGAAAGATGCTTCCAGCATTGGCAAACCCAGCTAGCACCTGGATGCAAATGGTACTTTCACCTAAAACAGATTCACAGCGTGGAAACACTGTATGATTTTACCTTTCACTCTCTCCCTCTTTCTCAGATGCACTAGTTACATGGGAAATGAAGTGTTTCACTACTCTTTTTCTTCTCTCTAAAACCACAAAAACTCAGCTTATCTCACACTCATAACTTCTACTCATTCTTTTATTCCATATGCATTGATTGCTTGATTCAGATGGAACATCAGGGTAAATGTCTCAAATGATGTAGAGACTTTTATAAAAAAAATAAACTTGGATATTTTGATAAAAGTACTCACTATAAAGTGTGAGGCTTTTCTTGAAAAGCTAATGTTGCCTGAAATCAAGGGCTTTAGTAGCCCCCTTGTATTCTTACCGTGTTCAAATCCAAAATATGATGTAACGCCACTTTAGGTTCAATATTTTATGCACTTTAATCGACATTTAAAATAGAAAGTCATTTTGTGAGTGGATATATTTGTGTTGTTCCAATGGACAGCTAAGAGGAGATGAAAGAAAGTTTATAGGAAAGTGAACCCTGAGTCTATCTTACAAACAAATAGCTAACAAGTGGAATTCTGTAGCATTATGTGCCTACCCCTTAAGGGCTCCTTAAAGTAGTAGCTGAAATGTTCAAATATGAGTTTATTATTTTATTCTTTATTAATTTTTATTATTCATTTATTACTTTATTATTCTATTATAATATAATTAGTATCTTATAAAAATACATAATAATTATATAGTATGACTATTATAATGTAAATTATATTGAATTGTATAATTATTTTATTATTTTATGTATATATTTGAGGATATATTGGGTGATGGATTGGTTGTTGCTTCCTTGATGTTTCAAAAAAAAAAATCAGTGAAAAATTAACAGGACCAAATATATTTTTGAAAATCTAATTTGTAAGGTAATAGTAATTTGAATAAGTGTCTATGTGTACAGAGAAAGAATCATACAATGGGTAATCTAGAAATGTCCTTAGGCAGCTTTTATTTAAGGCCTATCATTTTATACATGAGGGCACTGAGACTTAAGAGAGGGGTTTGACCTTCCCCTATGTAATAGGGTTAGGAATAGAGCTAAAACTAGAACCCTGTATCTCTTGATCCCTATTTCATTATAGTTTTCAGTCTGCACTAAAAAGACATGAATTGGAAGTACTCTGAGAGAGGCTGGACTACCAGATGTTGGGCTCTTATTTTTTTTTTTTCCTAAGATTTTAGTTATTTATTTGACAGATAGAGAGCACAAGTAGACAGAGCAACAGGCAGGGGGAGGGAGAGAGAGAAATAGGCTTTTCTGCTTAGCAAGGAGCCCGATGTGGGGCTCAATCCCAGGACCCTTGGAATCATGACCTGAGCCGAAGGAAGAGGCTTTAACCCACTGAGCCACCCAGGTGCCCGGATTTTGGGCTCTTATAGGCTCTGTAGAAAGGATTCCTACCCAGGGTAAGAGGTTAGACTACATCATATCCAAGGTGTGTGTTCCAGTTCCAAGATTTTACTTATCCATCTTTGGAAATAAATTCTGATGAACAAGAAGGAGATGAAGAAACTCTATAAAGGTAGCATGCTGAATTTTTTGAAGCTCTCTTTTCAAATACTAGCAAAACAAAATTTATTTTCTAACTTTCCATTTGGCAATATCTCCTACCTGAGAAATATAAACCATCAACCCTTCCTATACTTTAATACCTCTCATAAACACATATGTTATTAAACAACTGGGAAGTTAAGAGGTATGAGGTAGACTCCATTTCACTGGCATCCATAGTGGCAATAATACATGCTGCCCCAAATCACTTCCTTTCAGTTGATGAAGCAGAGGAACAAGAAGTCTACAAACAAAAGCAGTAAGCACCTGGCAGGCATTCAGGGAAATAACCAATAAAAAAGAGGGGAAAAAAACCCCTATCACTTGGATATCCCCTCTATATAAAAAATGAGTTCAGAAGTTTTTACATTATAAACGAAAACCTCAATACCACTTCTTATTGGCAACATTATGAACATTCCCAACTGTGTTTAAACTCAAATGCTATTGCATTTTAAAAAATATTTTATTTATTTATTAGAGAGAGAGAGAGCATGAGATGGGAGAAGGTCAGAGGGAGAAGCTGACTCCCCACGGAGCTGGGAGCCCATTGTGGACTTGATCCCAGGACTCCGGGATCATGACCTGAGCCGGAGGCAGTCGCCCAACCAACTGAGCCACCCAGGCGCCCATGGTATTACATTTTTAAATACCAAGGCTGAATTACCACAAAGGAAGTTTGAATATTTTTATAGTAATTCGTAAGCAAATTGCAGATTTTTGAATAATGGAGTAAGAAAGAATTGATCAGTCCTTGCTTGACTCCCTGGTTTCCCTACTACCTCCACATCACTAATTCCTAAATGTCCAGTTTGGAAGCCAGATACTGCAAACTCCATCTAGGAGCATAAATGACAAAATACTGTACTATGAACCCTGAAGTGACCCTTCAATGGGGGTTAGAAAGACCACAAAATCCAGGCCTCCCTGGTATAATCATAAAATGAGATGAAAAAGCAGAAATTTTCATAAGAAACCCAATATGAGACTGAATATGGAGTGTAAATAGGAAAGAGCTTTTCTTCTCCAGAAACCAAAATGTTATATAATTCCCTTCCCTTATTCATTTTACTTGTATCATTTGATCATCTACTATGTATCAGGCACTGTCTTAGGTGCTGAGGATACAAACTGTTGGCCAATGACCAAAAGATGACAGCAGTGTATACAGTCTAGGTCCAGGGGAAGACCAGCAGAATAAAAGGAAAACCGCACCAAGAATATGAAAGGGATTGTGCATCAGTATGTGAAAAATTAACTGTATAATACGACAGTAGGTCTCACAGTACTGCTAACAATTTGTGGCAAGAAATCTGACAAAGAGTTAGAGAAGTAGTGCACCTTGAATTCTGGCACAAAGGAAAAAATGTGTGATGTAAAACTGTCTTCTTTTTATCTTTCCCACAATGGAGAGTTTGTTCCTTGTGTAGAAGCCATTCTAGCACCATGGGAATGAACTTACACCAATGGATAGTAATAATCTATTCTTTCACCTCCAACTTAAAAAGCATAATATAAGGACAATTCAGCTTTGGTGTGCAACTTAAGAGTCATTGACAGGCATTGTTAGTACACGCAGAAACGACTATGTGTTCTTTGCCTTTAAGCAGACGGTTGCTAAAATAGGGGTATATAAAAAGCACTATACGAACACAAACCCCAAGGCAAACGCTCTGCCTACAGGGCTTAGTGAAATCTACACAAAGAGAGTGACATTTGAACTGGGTGTTGAAGGATAAATGAGATTTCACAAAGCAGAAGAGAGAGCAAAGCGTATTCTGGATGGAGGGAACCACATGTACCAAACCAATGTGAAAGAGGATGGAATGTTCTTTGAAAAATTTGTTCTCCTTTGCATGGTGACTTTGCAGAGGCAGCTACTGTTCCCTGCTTTTGTGAGTAAGGGACTGTTGTTTCTTTATATTTTGCTAATTTATTCGTTTGTACAAATTTAACAAGTGCCTGTTATGTGCCAAGTAATATGGTTGTTCCTAAAGAGAAGACAGAGGAAATATTGGACAGGCATTTTCCACCCAGAAGCAAACCATTCAAATGCAGACAGAAATTATGGTGTGATGGAAAGAATACAGGCTACAGAGTTAGAAGTCAGTTTGTGCCCTAGTTCAGCTACTTACCAGTTGTGTTGGCAATTTGAACCAGATGACCTAACTTCCTCATCAGTACAGTAAGCATCCCAAAACTTAACATTTTAAGGTTGTTGGTAGGGGTAAGAGTAAAGTGGATATAAAATATCTGGTACACAGTTGATACTCAGAACAAACAAACAAAAGCAAGAACAAAACAAAAACTCAAAAACTGTCCCCTATGATCTTAGCTGTTTTTAGGGAAGAATTAAATGTCATCATGAGATGGAATACAGTTGAGTTCCAAGATGAACAGCTGCTGTGGGCTGGGGCAATCATCGAAGAGCTTACTGAAAGGGGTGACATGGGCTGTCCTACCATAAACAGAATTTGGAGAGGTATGATAAAGAAAAACAAGGAAATTCCTTTCAGTAAAAAAAAAAAAAAACAGGTCTCAGGGCTCGCTTTAGAAGGATATTATTGCCTGTCTCAAAAACGCAAATGTCCTATGGCAAAAGGGAGCCAGGGGAAAACAATTTTGTATTAAAGAGTAATAAGTACATTGGATAAAACACATTATACTATGAAGAACCTTGAAAACCAGTGTAAAGTTCTTAGTTACTGACCAAAGGATAGTAGGGCAATAATGAAGGTTTTAAGACATAAAGCTATCCTGGAGGCAAGATAAAGACCACATAAAAGAGTAGAATGAATGACTGGATCACAGAGACCTCACAGGACCTCTCATCTCATAGTGCTTGCCATCTAAGAGAGCCTCACCAGCTCTGTAACCTCATACTATGTAGAAATGTCCTTGCTCAGTTCTTTGTTCACTTGAGATCATTTTCTTGACACACACACATTGTCACTTTGGGTTCAGTGCAGTATCTCCAGCCTTTAGAACAGTATCTTTGACATAGAGCAGGCCCTCACTTGTTTGTCTCTCTTTCCATCCCTCTCCCTCTCCTTCTGCTACTTTCTCTCTCTCTCTACAAACACAGACACATGCACACACACTAACATTTTCATATCTGCCCAGAAAGAGAAAAATTAGAATCTCTTGCAAAAGCACAGGTATGAGCTAGTGAAGGCTTACAGTAGAGTATGGGTAATACATAGCACTTATAGTCATGCTACCTCTGTAGACCTAGCATTTGTCAAAATAACTTTTAATGCCAATATGTATACTAAATTGATATAATTAACAACTATCAAAATTTATCAAATCATGACTTTCTGTCACAAATCCATTTATCTGGCCTGAAAATACTCTATCCTCTCTCTCACAAGAGTTCACATACGCCAGCTCTCTGGCTACTTGTATGTCATGCTTCCATTAGATAGCTTCCTCTAGATAATCACACTTTTCAAGGCCTCCTGTGTAAAATATACACTAGCTAATATTTAATGACAATCGGTTTTCTACTTGGCATGATAGGGTAGAGTTGTCACATTATCTTTTCTATCAAGGAAGTTACTGTGTAACTGAATCTTTTGACCCTTATACTATTAATATAAACCCTTCTCCTACAAGAACAGGATAGCTGTGTTAGAGTCAATTTTAATTTGACATAATACTTTCAAGGGGGCAGGTAGAAGGTAAAGAGAAAGGGGATGGAATTCACCAGCTATAACTTCAACGAATAAGGGGCCATTCCATATCTGTGTTATTTATTAATCTATTCCTGGCATCCTACAGTTTTCCTAGAATATAAATATTAGTTGAGTAAAATTTTTCATTGAATAGCTATCGTATTTCCACTGTAAAGATGAAGAAAATCAAGAACAATCACTTGCCAGGGTATAGTTAATCTCATATTCTCTTTGCTATACCAGAAAGCCTGAGTTGGAGATAGTGAAGACAAACTAATACGTCTTCGTCCCTTTCTTTCCGTTTCAACCCCAAGTCCCAATTATTCACTGTCTGTCCTCCCTCAGATTCTGCAGCCTGAGATAAACCATGAAGTTTCAGCCAGGATCTCTGAAGAATCACGCTAAATAGGTAAGAACAGCTTGAAGAAGCGTAGGGAAGTATGGAAATATTTCTAAGTGTGATGTAAAAAGAAGAAAATAAGGCTGGTAAAGAAAGACCTTGACAGGTAGCCTGGAGCAGTATTCAGAAAAAAAAAAAAAAAATCTCCTCTTCCAGAATTTAAGTAATAAGGACATTTTGTATTTTCTTTCCTCAGGCTTGCTAGGATTAGTAATGTATGGATGGCATCTTTAAAAAGCAGTAAGCAATAATACACTGATCAAGAGGAAGTTCGAGGGGTAACATATTTTGTATGCTACTAAAACTTACCGTTGCTTAATCACCAAATGGTGATGCTATTTTGTACAGGTGTGTTAATGAAACACTGGAGTTAGGTAAATACAGAAGTTGACACTCCTTTGTGCAAGAAGGGAGTGGGATCAGGAGGAGCAAAAAGAATAAATGCAACTTTTTTTTCCCCAGGAAAATGCCTAAGTTTAATAATAATTGAGTAAGTAAGGAAAACTCATCTAGTATGTTTCAAAAACATGCAACATAACATAAACTCAGAAAACTTACACAGTGTTACATTGGATGAGAAACCGGTGTTCATTTAAAAATGTGTGTGTACTAATCAAATACTTATACCAGATTCTGTATGGTTTTTGAAAGGTTCTATATAGAAGAAATTAAGTGGCATCTTATGGAATCAATCTTTCCTATAGTCACTAAATGAAGAGGGAAGAATTCAGAGAAAAATGTATTTTTTCAAACAGGAAAATTGTTTTTAACTGACCTTATCACAGATGCTTATGTCAAAAAAAAAAAAAAAAATCTGGAGCAATAAATGACTTTGCAAAATGCCTGCTTTCCAACTGTGAGAAAGAGGGAAAAAAGTACCTTTTATCTGATAGTTCCTCAGTAACCCGTTCCACATTTAGAATATTTTCTCTACTATTAATATTCCTAGTAGTAGCTTTTAATAAGGCAACTGCAAAAATAAAAAGAAAAAAGAAAAAAAAAACAATAAGGCAATTGCATATTTATGTAGTGTTGATTAATCTTGCAACATCTCTTATTTGCTATGTAGCTATTTCTGTAAATAATTTCACTGTTGCCAATGTAGATAGAACTCGATAAAAACATGAGTTTTAATGACTGTCGTATTTTTTATTTTAAATCGCACCAGAGCAGCATATTCATGCTTGATTCTTTGCTTCAACACCAAAGTCACATTCTCCTTGGCTTGACAGTTGTTTTAAACAATATCTAAATTTACTAATGATAGGTATTGCCTTTCAGATAAATTATATGAGCCAAACATCTCTTTTGCAGTCCTAAACCTGATGAACTATATCTGAAGTCACCTGAGCAATCTAGCAGGGAATGAGAACCAGAAGTAAATTAAGATAAAACTAAAAGATATCAACCTACAAAAAAATAAGAGAATTCTTCAAGATTGAGTCTTGCCATTATACAATTACCACTGTAGTAAAACTATCTTCTAGTTAAATTTCACTACAAACTTAGTAATTAAACGTCTTTGTGTGAGGTTGGCAAGTCTATGACCACTGCACAAGGACCAGAGACTACAGGTTATGCCAATAAGCTTTACTGTATTTTTTCAAGCAAATGATGTTTATTGACCAGAACATTGTTCTGATATTAGTAAGGGCCTGGTGGCCAATTTGTTAAAAATATCTAGATCAATAGTTACTGGATTTTTTTTTTCTGCATTATCACTGTGTAGAAGTAGGAAAACTAACAGACATTGGAGTATTTGAGGTTGAGCCAGAGTAAATTACTGTTTGGTTATGATATGCAACACAGAATTGCATTGCTTGATAGAAATGCTTTGAAGGGCGAAGTAAAGTGTTTTTCCTAATTTAAATCTTCTAATATATAATGATAAAACACATCCTTAGCAACAGGTAACAAAATAAAATATAAGCCTCATAGCATATGTCTAGCCCCATAAAAATATATTGATAATTTTAACACAGCACCAATAAAACATTTATTTTAGACTTTGGGTGAACTTAAAGTTATAGTCACAGCTTTAAAATATCACTACCTTGAGCATTTTAAATGTTTTTCTTGGTGTTTATGACACTGGACTTCGTTAGAAGGGAAATAAGACCCTGGGAGTCCTTTGATGGAATTTTCTGATAAAAGGAATTCATGACACTATTTTGAGGTAAGGGAGGAAGGATAGTTGATGTATCTGTTACTATGGTGATCAATGGAAAATCTTATCCCAACTTTTTCTTATTGTCATGAACCACTGATTTATATTGGATTTCTAGCTGCTCACTGACAATTATCAAATGGACGATGTTGTAAAAAAGAAGTTAAACAACTAAGTAACAAAGGGTTATTTTAGTTGCAGTATATGAAACAGTACAACTTCTTATTTAAGAGGGTTCATGGTTGACCCAACTTCCATAGCTGGTCTTAGTCCATATCTAGGAAAGTGGAGCCCAAAGTCCCAAAATGTTTCACTTTCCTAGTCTATGGCCTACTAGAAAGAGATGAACATCTGCTGCCAGTCAGGCTGAGTGCTTGTCCTGAAGCACCAAGGAGAGCCGGGTCTAGAAATGATGTCATGGTTAATTTGGAAAGGGTAAGGTGAAAAGAAGGTAGGACACAGAAGAATGGAACAACATGAGAGAATACAAAGTAGAAACCATGAAGTTGGTTAGAATTAAGGAGTAAGTTCCTTAGAATGAAGCAATGTGAGAGGCCAAACTTGTTCCTCAAAATACCCCAAATAAATGCCAGATATCATAAGGATTAAAGAGCTTAAATTCGGGATTAATTAAATTATACCAAAAGAGACAGCGACAGAGAGAGAGGGGACAAAAAACAGAATTAAAACAAAAACAGATTAATTAGTTCATCACCAAATATATTTTGCTGCCTAGGCCATAATGCAGAGATGGATTTCAGGGATGGTTTTATGGGACAACAAGCAGGATTATTGGTCAGAATATGTGGATAGGAAGGAAGGACAGTGAGAGATCTCAGTTGTCTCATCTCTGTAAAGAAAAGATAGGAAGTGCACATTGGTAATCTTATGTTTATTTGCACATTTACTATAAACCCCTTTACCAAAATAATTGTAAGATGAACTAATCAACAAAGGATTTAAATATTGCATTAAACCAACTGAAAGCTAATGATGAATCACTTTAAAATCTCCAAACACAATGAAATATGATCATAAACACACTATTCACTTTTTGCTACAAAATGATACATTGTCTAGTGATATTTTATATATATATATATGAATTAAGATGAGTAAAGAAAAGAACTGCACTGCACTGCCAGTTTTGTTTTAGGTAGTGATTATCCAAATGAGCTTTATGTTATGGTGTTGCTATTTACTGGATTCTACAGCTAATTGCACTAGAGCAAAACTTTACATAAATATGTGGTGACTAATCTCTCACTTGAATACCATCTTAATAAAAGAAAAACCTACACCTAACTAAAATGTGTGAAAGCACCTCAAACGACAGGAGGAATTATTTCCATGGTGGGCACATAACTGTAGTGCTTATTAAGATTCAGAGTATCAAGAAAAAGTTATATTTTCTCCTCATGTGCATAAGCTCCTGAAAAAAAAAATTCTTTCTCCAGTGAATGCTGGATTAATCCACCTAGTATATATTAGGACTCCATGATTACCAATTATCTTCACAAAAACAGGAATCCAATACCTTTACTTTCATGATAATAGTAATGTCGATTTTGGACAAAAGAATAGAAAAGGACAGGACTGACAACAATAACAAAAACATGAATGTCACTGAACTGATCAGAACAAATAAAATGACAAAATTCACAGGAACAATAATTTTTGTTAAATTTTTAAGCCATTTGCGTTATCTATATTTTAGTCACTTCCTTGAATAATGCTACAAGTGATGTGGTTTTAGGTTCCATGGGGTGGAGTCCAGCCAGAGCCCCTGACCAAGAAAGAATTCTTGAGAAGTCTTTGGTGCAAAATGGTGGTTTACTAAAGCACAGGGAGAGAACTTGTGGGCAGAAAGAGCTGCTGCACTGCGGTTGTGAGCAGCAGCTGATTACACACTTTGGGGTTGGGGAAGTCAGGAAAAGAGAGGTTTCAAAAGAACTTTCATATCCCAAAGAAGACCTACAAGATACCTGAGGCCTTGCTATTGTCAAGGTAAGGTTGTTTTCCCTCCTCTAGCAAGGCATTAACGTTAAGATAGGAGATTCCAGGAAGAAAGTCACAAAAGTCCCACCCAGGTGTGGGGGTTGGGGAGAGGTTGTAGGGTGTCTGCTTTAGTTCCCTCATCACAAGAAGCAGCAGGATTATGAAAGATCCTTTGGTAGACAGAAGCCTACTGTCCATTTAGAAAATCTTATCCTTTAAGGTAACTTAGACTCTATAGACACTTTCCATGGCCCGCCAAGTCTCACCCTTCCTCACTATTTTCTGCATTTTGTAGAGAATTATTACTTCATTCCAAGAAAATCTGGGACTTTTTCCCAGTCTACCCCCTAAATTTTACTATGTTGTGTTCTTACGTTACAACCCAGGCAAGTGCCTTATGTTTGCGAATTCACATCTACACACATACAAGTTAGAAAGCCTCCAAAAGCACCCATAAAGCAGAATCCTTCCACCCACTGGTTAGGCCAGCTTATAGAGAGAAGAACTATGACACATCACAACAGTAGACATTACAAACCACCCTAATAAAAAATTCTATATATAAAAAAAAAATTCTATACCTCCTCTCCTCCAAGTGTGTTTCTGGGATCAGTAGCACAGATATCACTTGGGAGCTTATTAACAAAGCAGCATCTCCAGCTCCTAGAGTTGGCCACACGATCTCTAGGTCATTCACTTGCATATTAAAATTTGAGATTCACTGCTCTGTACCACTTAAGGAACTCAGAATACCAATTACTTGGCAGGCAATGAATCAAATACATATATATAAAAAATAATTCCCAACCATCCTGCTCCTCAGAACCTTACTATCACCCCAGAAACAAACACACACACAAACAAAAGACACTATCAAACTTAGTGCTGTGAGTGGAAGATGTTGATCCACAAAGTAAGTTCATGTTACACCTCAGGGAAAAGAAATATCGAGTTAACTACGGGAGGTGAGTTTGTTCATCCTCAGATGGATATGAACAGAAAGAAGTGCTTCTAACTTGAGGACACATATTTAATAACTTTCTTTTTAATTGCTGTCTCATTAGACAGTATCCTTCTCTTCCTAAAATAATCTGAGCATTCTGTTCTTTCCAGTTGTTAGCAGTCCTGCCCTCATTCTCTGGTTAAGTAATAGCTCTGGGCTCAATGCTTCTTCTCTGACTCCCAATGAGATTTATTCTGAAAATGTACTTAGAAATATCCTTTGTTGTCTCTGGGACTTATAGCAGAGACAGGTGGACAGTTTGAGTATTTTTATATGTGTATGAATGGTGTGACACTGAAGGTCAAAGATTAAAGTTGCATCAGTTAAATTCAGAAATGTATGTACCATTTCTACAAGAAAAGGAGTTTAGCTCTACTCCTCCATGACAGGTTCATGAAGGCAAAAGTTGTGTGTCTAGTTTGTTATTGTTGTATTTCCACATCATCCTAGCACGTGGCATGTGCTTAACTGATGGTTGCATCATTTACCTGAGTTGAACTACAACTGATTCCTTCAGTCTAATCAATAGTAAGGTCCCCATACTCAGAATGACAGTCTTGGATTGTAATGGAAAAAAAGAAATATGAGGGACGCCTGGGTGGCTCAGTTGGTTGAGCGGCTGCCTTCGGCTCAGGTCATGATCCCAGCGTCCTGGGATTGAGTCCCACATCGGGCTCCTTGCTCGGCGGGGAGCCTGCTTCTCCCTCTGCCTCTCTGTCTGCCTGTGCTTGCTCGGTCTCTCTCCCTCTGTCTCTGACAAATAAATAAATAAAATCTTTAAAAAAAAAAAAAGAAATATGACAGTAAGAAGAGCCTAGAAAATAAGAGACGTGGGTTCCAGTCATGCCTCCATGGCAAAACCATAGTCATTTTATTGAAGGAGGAAAATTAGAAATTGTCAAAATTCACTACATAAAGGGCACCTGCGTGGCTCAGTGGGTTAAAGCCTCTGCCTTCAGCTCAGGTCATGATCCCAGGGTCCTGAGATTGAGCCCCTGAATCGAGCTCTCTGCTCAGTGGGGAGCCTGCTTCCTCCTCTCTCTCTGCCTGTCTCTCTGCCTACTTGTGATCTCCGTCTGTCAAATAAATAAATAAAATCTTAAAAAAAAATCACTACATATGTGATATAAGCTGTGAAATGTCACAAGCCTATTTCTGATGTATAATAAATAGTTCAGAATATTATCAAGTTAAAAAAAAAAAAAAAGACTATGCATCCACATTGTGGAATTCAATACCTATAACCCGGCCAAATAATCAGGCCTCTCTAAAATTTCAGTGGAGGAGGCTGCTAATCATTCTTCAAAATCTGTCCTTCCCTTCTCCCACAGTAATAGAAGGATAGCTGGGCATCTGCCTTTCCACCCTGGAGACAGCATTTCTCAGTCCTGCTGGAAGCCATGTAGCCTTGTAACAAGATACTTACCAAGGGGATGTGAGTGGAGGGGCTGTGTGCCACTTCCTGTCTGAGCCACGAGACATTACACTCGGGCTTCTCCATACTCTTTCCTTTTTCCTCATAATCCAGACACAAAGATGCCCACAATTCGGTTTAGGTACTACAGGTGATGATAAAGTGCTAGGAATGGCAGAGAAACAAGAGAGAAAAAATCTAGGACTCTGTATGGCTGTGTGGACCCAAGTTTCTTATCCAAAAAATAACTGGGAGAGACAGAGAAGAAAGAGAATTTACTCCCCATAAGCCACTCTATTTCAGGGTAACTTTGTTACAGCAACCTAGGCTTTCACGGAAATTAACATAATCCCCCACTATTGACCATTTACGATAAATCTAAAATTTTACCTAAATATCCAGATAACTTGTGACACATTAATTTATGTCTCTGGATCTTTGTTCTATGATTTCTAACATCGAGGAGTGAACTTAAAAGAAGGAACAGTCTAAGTCCAACAGAGGAAAAGCAAGATGCCACCGTTTTAAGAAGAGTCTGCCTTCGACTCAGATGTGAGACTCCAGGTAGGCTCCATGTAAAGCTAGGTGTCTTCTACCTTTTTCATTTCAATGTAGTATTTGCTTTTAATCAATTAATACATATGCCAGTCAAATTTACTATAAGACATTCAGTGAATTTCCATTCAGTGAAAAATGGCAGTCCACTTCCCCATAACACTCCTTCTCTTTTGAGTGCTATTCTTCCTAGTCACCTCTCAACTCTGTGAATGGTTTCTTTTGATTTTTATCTCCATATTTCTAAACATTATAATTATATATGCCTCCTTATTGATTTTTTTCCGCTTAAATCTACTGATATCTTACTATGATAGATTAGGATTTAGGTCACTGACACAAATACACAGTTGCCCTCCTCCATCCCCTTATTCAGTATTTGCATTATTATGACTATGAAGAAAATAGCTCATGACTGAAACATGTAGGAAGTTATATATTTCCTTTCTTCCGCGGAGTTAATTATTGGTATATTTCATGCTTGATTAGTTTTTTTTTTCAATTTCCATTCAACATATTCAGATAAATTAGGTAATCTTTCTTCTCCTTCCTTTTTTCTTGTGCATGGCACCCTTAGAGAACTCTGTTCTCCTATCCTAATCTGTACTGAATCCTCTAGATCTGACACTCAGTTATTGATTTAGAGCTTCCTGTCATCATCATCATCATCATCCTGGAAATTCTCTTTTCTTCCATCTGTGCCCAGTTCTCTTTGTACTAGCTCATACGGCCTCCTCTTTTTAGATTTATTCTTTGGTTCTGGTAAAACACTCTTCAATATCTTTTTGAGAACGAGAACAAAGGAAGTAATTTTTTTGGATTTTCTATGTCGGAAAAAGATATTTACCTTCTTATTTGATTGATAGTTTAGATAGCAATTCAAATTCTAAAATGAGATAATTTTCTTAAGAATTTCAAAAGCACTGGTCCACTGCCAATTAGCTTCAAGTATTGTTTTGAAAAGACGAATGCTATTATTTTATTAAGATAAAGTTCCCACACCACAAAATCCCCTCTTCCTTTAAAATGTTCATTTCAATGGTACTTATTATATTCAAAATGTGCCACTATCACCACTAACTCTATTAGCAATAATCGCGCCTCGGATAAACCTCATTGGCTACGATACTGCCACTGCGCAAAGCTCACCACCACTAACTCTAGAACATTTTCATCACCCCCCAGAAATTCTGATCTCAATTGAGTACAGTTGCCCTTGGCCATTCCTGGTCTTGAGAACAGAGCATCTGCAGTAAAATGTCTCTAGAGTACACCTCCACTTTAGAGTGGGATATAAGAAAAGTATTTATTGTCTACATCAGGTGGGAGATCATGGTCCTGCTTCTGAAAACCTTCATTAAAAAAGACTCTAAGTTGATTTTCTTGAATACCCAGTCATACCATCTCCAACCTTCAGCAGTGTCTGGTACATCTATCTGT
Organism: Enhydra lutris kenyoni; assembly: GCF_002288905.1. Lineage (NCBI taxonomy): Eukaryota > Metazoa > Chordata > Mammalia > Carnivora > Mustelidae > Enhydra > Enhydra lutris. The sequence goes on along the minus strand of NW_019154154.1, from coordinate 1,496,607 downwards.
TGAAGCTTTCAGGTGTTCTGCAGTATAAATCATCTTATTCCTGGGCATGCCTTCCCGAATTTCCTTATTCACAACTTAGTTTCATCCTTTTTGGACAATAAAGTCAAGTACCAAAAATCCATCTGTTTTGCTGCTTCTAAATTATTTATGCTCTTGTCCTTTCTTGAGAATTCTATTTCCCTTAGCCCTTAAAAGAAAGATATTTACTGGCTTTTAGTAAGGTATCCTGAGGAATTGAAGGAAAACTCATGTTTATCCAGTAGTCTCAGAAGCTCATTCTTTTTTTTTTTTTTTTAAGATTTTATTTATTTATTTGACAGAGAGAGACACAGGGAAAGAGAGGGAACACAAGCAGGGAGAGTGGGAGAGGGAGAAGCAGGCTTCCTGGTGAGCAGGGAGCCCTATTCAGGTTGACCCCAGGACTCTGAGATCATGACCTGAGCCCAGGGCAGTGGCCTAAAGCCTGAGCCACCCAGGCACCCCAGCAACTCATTCTTCTATGCACGTGGATCATCAAGTACTCAATTGTGGCCAAAGGGAATGGCTTTATAAATCTAGATAAAGCAGTACAAAGTACTAAGGTACTAAAGCAGTATACACAAACACTCAATTCAGAAACAAACAGAGGCATCTGGGTGCCTCAGTTGGTGAAGCATCTGACTCTTGATTTTGGCTCAGGTCATGATCTCAGGGTTGTGAGATAGAGCCCTGTGTCAGGCTCTGCACTGGGTATGAAGCCTGCTTAAGGTTCTCTCTCTCAGGGTGCCTGGGTGGCTCAGTGGGTTAAAGCCTCTGCCTTCAGATCAGGTCATGATTCCAGGGTCCTGGGATGGAGCCCTGCATCAGGCTCTCTGCTTGGCGGGGAGCCTGCTCCCCCCCCACCCCCCGCCTCTCTGCCTGCCTCTCTGCCTACTTGTGATCTCAGTCTGTCAAAAAAAAAAAAAAAAAAAAAAAAAATTCCTCAGTACAGATTCTTAAAAAAAAAAAAAAAAGAAAAGATTCTCTCTCTCTCTGCTTCTCCCCACCCAGTAAAAAACAACAACAAACAAACAAACACAATGAAAAATGTGATGAAATAATTCTGTAAGGTAATTAGGAAATTAACTAAATAGACAATGTAAAAAATCTTTAAAACCAATGGACCAGTCATATCTATCTATCTATATCCATAAATGGGTAAAGTTTACACTCGAATTTATTTATTGACAGGTTGGACATCAAGGAGGCACTTAGAACATCCAATTAAAATATACACTAGGGATTTGGAACCGTTATTTCTGAAAACAGAACATTATTATCCATAATCATTTGCTGCTGACATAACTTTGAGTTTATCCGACCCATAAAATCTTTGAAAGGTAAGTTTAGTTTCAAAGCTCTTACAGTTACATCCCAGAATAATTTTTTAATGTAACATAATTTTATATTTATATTAAAACTGATTTAGTACCAGAACATATGACAAGTACAATATATACAAATGGATGTTTAATGAATGTATTTTATAATAATTAGTTAAATGAAGCACTAAATCTATTGAAATATTCTTTTTTCATTGTTTATATGAAAATAGTAATTAGCTTATTTCATTAAATAAAACGAGTTTCACATCATGATGATTTTTACGTACAAATCAAAAATATGGCAGACATGCATTTCCTTAATCATAGGAAGTCTAACATTTACAAACTTTTAAAGTACTAAAAGTGAAAGATCTATGAATCATTAAAATATATGGGATATTCCCAAGGCATCTGACTCTAAGCCTCCAAATTTGCTGTCAAACACTGGGATTCATGTGATACAGTATATAAGTTTTATCCCATTTTATATAAAATTTTTCTTCCACAACATGTTTGTGATAGGTTTTAGGATTGGAAGGTAGTCTACAATGTATTCTAAAAAGGTGATTGTATACATATGTGGTTGGACCAGATTACTATTTATAACTTTTTTTAAAATTTATTTTTAAGCAATCTCTACACCCAACGTGGGGCTCAAATTCAAAATCCTGAAATCAAGAATTGCATACTCTACTGACTGAACCAGTGACGCTCCCCTTCTGTTTGTATGTTTTAGGTTAAATTCTATATAAATTAATTTGCTTCTCAGAGATGGAGAATGTAAATTTTTAAAGGTTTGATTTATAGAAAATATTTGAGTGAAGCATTCAAGAAATAAAGCATAGAAGTGAAGAATGCTGAGTCTAGGAAGAGAATATTGAATTCACAGAACTCGGTTGATTGCTGAATTAGCTCTAACCGTCAGGTATTAGTTAACAAATATTGGTTAAATATCAGTGTTTCAGGCATGGCCTGGACACTGGTTAGTAATAGGCAAGCAGAAAATATCCTATATCTTAAAAAGCTTGTTTAAGATACACACACACACACACACACACACACACACACAGTTACACATGCATATAATTCTCCCTCTCCTGTTACTCTTACAGTATGCAGGCAGAAAAGAGAATTATTAAGAAGTTACTAAAATTACCCAGATGAGAGATGATGATAGTCTTAGACCAAGATGGCAATGATGGAACGAGTGTGTTCTAATGTCATTGTTAGATATTGGATGTATTCTTGAGGCTGACCTGACATGTTTTCCTAATAGATTAGATGTGAAATATACTCAACAAAGAGAGAAATTCACAACAACTCCAAGATTTTTTTCTGGGCACCTAAAACAATAGAGTTGACGTTAACTGATGTGGGCAAGGCTATTTAAGAGAATGTTAAATATAGTGAAAGGATATTAGGGGTTATTTCTGGACATGCTTAATTTTGTGTGCCTATTAGATATAAACCAAATAAATACTAAATAAATAAATAAACCAAATAAACCTTTGAATATGTATATTTGGAATTTAGGGGAGAGATCTTGGCTTGGATCAGAGATCAAGCTTGGGATCAGAAAGCAGATGATGTTTGAGAATGCAAGACTGGATGATATTAAAGGTGAGTGTGGTCAAGAGAGGAGGTGTAGAGGGGATGGGAGAAATAAGTGAAGGGGATTAAAAGTAAATGCATCATGATAAGCACTGAGCAATGCACAGATTTGTTGAATCACTATATTGTACACCTGAAACTAATGTAACACTGTATGTTAACTCTACAGGAATTAAAATTAAAAAAAAAAAACGTGAGTGTGGTGAATGAAGAGATAGTGTACAAGGACTGAAAGCTGAGCTACCCAAAATGCTAAGGGATACGAAAAGGGATCAGGAAAAGAAATGGAGAAGGAACAGCTAATGAAGTAGGAAGATAACCAGGAGAATGTGTGTCCTGGAAGGGAAGTGAAGACAGATGGAGTGACATGGCTGGCAGTTCAAGGGAAACAAGGGCTGCAAATTGATCGTTGGATTTAGCAGCAGTGATCTTGACAGAGCAGTTTTGGTTGAGTGATAAGGGTTAGCACCTGGTTTTAGCAGGTTCAAGAGAGAGAAATTGAAGGCAATAAGTAGAGATGATTATTTTTTCGAAATTTGTTGTGAAGGGAAGGAAAAATAGAGGTTGGTAGCTAAATAGGGCAGTTTGGGCCATGAGAGATTTTTTATTTTATTTTTAATGGTAAAAATAATAGGATGTTGCAAGTCAGAAAGATATAGAAGAATGGGAGACACTGATGATGCAGGATAAAGAATAAAGCTGCTGAGAGAACCGTCTTGAGTAAGAGTTCTAGTGACACGAGTGAGAAGGTGGCCTTAGCTCTTCTGGTGGAGGCTTCACCCCCACCACAGGAGAGAAGGCAAAGAGCAGAGCCTGGCTGCTTGCTGTTCTGTGGCTATGGGGGCTGACGGTGTTTCTTGTGATTGCCTGTATTTTCTCATTAACTAGGGAACGAAGGCCATTACAACAAAACAGAGGTGGTACTGGTTTGAGGAGAGGAAAGAGTATAAACTATTATTCTCAGAGAGTGTGAGAGTGAATGGACTCACTTGAGGTTGGTGAATACAAAAGTAACCTGAAAGGAGTCAATTTGAACGAGAGTTCTGTGTTCTCTTCTAGCCATGTTCACCTGCACAGGTGCAGGCACAGAACAGGCAGAAAAGTGGCTTTAATCAAGGTTCTTTTTCCCCCCCAAACGAAGCAAGTGAAATGCAAGTAAGTAGAGGGATTAAGAAAATTATAATGACTGAGTAATGATTTTAAACTGGATAGGAAGAAAAATGAGACAAGGTATGGGAGGCGCAGGAAATGTTGCTATCAATGGGTTGTGGGTCAGTCACGGATCCAAAGATTGTTAGGTGGAAGGAGAGAAGTTGGCAGTGAGAAAGATGAACTCATGAAACTGACATTGTGGACAGGCTGTATTCATTGGTAATAACAAAGTTTATATCATAACCACGAGTGGCCACAACATTATGGAAGGCAAAGTCCTGGCAGAGAGAAAGTTGAAGAGCTGAGAGACCAGGTTTGTTGTTGTTGTTGTTTTAAGATTTTATTTATTTATTTGAGAGCAAGACAGCGAGAGAGAGCGTGAAAGGGGAGAAGGTTAGAGGGAGAAGCAGACTCCCTGTGGAGCTGGGATCCCGATGTGGGACTCGACCCCAGGCCTCTGGGATCATGACCTGAGCCAAAGGCAGTTTGCCTAACCAACTGAGCCACCCAGGTGCCCAAGACCAGGTTTTTGAAAGGACAGTCCACACATAATGAGATCACTAAGAATAATGATAGGAACCATGTTAGAAAGAGTGACAGAGAGCCAGGACTTACAACTTCAAGAAATTAGGAGGAATGACTAGGTGGTCATGATAGATGTAACAATGACAACCAATGGTCTGTATAGCCTAGGGGCATAAGAGTCAAACTTGGTGTTTTAGGGAAGATAGAGGGGTACATTCTGGCAGTATCAATAAGGAGCAAGGAAGGCTTTATACTCATCTGAGTCCAGTGGTCTGAGGAGCATGAAAGTGCTCCTCACCTCCTGAGCAAGACACACAGAGCCTGTGTGATCAAGGGAGACAGGTGACAAATAAGCCAAGATAATCAGAGAGATCAAAGGAAATGATTTGGAAAGAATAAGTTTCCCAACATTTTTCTGGTGACTGTGAAGCAAAAGTAGCAGGGTTCCAAGAGCCAGGCAGTAAGAAAAGGAGTCAGACAGTGAGGTGTGCAGCGATGCATGGAGATTAGAGTTCCCAGAAATGGCAGTGTCTATCCCAAGTTTCTTGTCATAATTGATAATTTCTGCATCTATAAAGTGGAAGTAATAATACCACCTATGTAGCAGGGTTGCCATGAGGAGTAAATAGGATAAAGATGTGAAAAGCACTTAGCCCAGCACCTGGCACCATAACTATTAGCTATCATCATCATCATCCTCATCCATCAGTCTGACAAGGACACTGAGTCCATAAGGAATAAGCCACATAATTTTCTAGGAATCAAAAATTTCCTCCGAGAAACAGATCTCTGAAATAACAGTGTAAGCTGATAAGGAAATATGAGCCATTGCAAAGAAAAAAAAATCATGTAGGAAACAACTTTTTTCAGAACAATGACAGTTATTTTCTTTCTTACTTTAGAACTTAGGTTTATTGACTTTGTTTCAATGATTCTATGGTATTTGACATGTTGATGCTTTTGATAAAAAGATGAGCAGAATCAAAATGACATTTTACATGTCAGCGGTGAGAAATACAAAAGAGATTTCAGATTCATGGCATTTTTTTTTCCAAATTATCATAGCTTCCTAGTTCCTTTTCAGCTGAAGTAACTCCTTCTATCCCAAGTTGGTAGTTAGCATTTCCATGAAAAATGTCTTCTGAGCTGAAATCGATTTTCTTTGCCAAAGTGGAGAGATGTCCTCATTGTTTGACAAGGTCTACCAGGAAGTTTTCAAAGTTTAAATTTGTACTCCCAATCTCTTTTTTCCAGAAAGTCCTATTTATTCTCCTTTCACCCCTCGCTGGGCTCTCTCACTAGAATGTCCTTTTGCTAAGAACTCTGTAGTCTCGGGTAAGTCTGTTCTGTGTTAATTAAAATGACATCCAAATCATTTGGGGGGTCTACTTCCCATAGATGTACTGCTCTGGTCTACTAACAATTAATTCCCCACTCAGCACTAGCAGTAGCCATATCATCGGCCATGAAGGTACTCAGAAGATTAATGAAACTGGGTAAAATAAATGGAGTTGTAATTTGGGAGGACAAGCTAAACATCCCCACTAAGCAGACACTGCCAAAACTAGCAGACTGTAGCTCATCTCTTGTTGAGCCATGACAGTAAACATTCATCAAGTGAAGGAAAATAATATGTCAGTCATAAAATGATATCTTACTCTGCATAGGGACTGGAACACTCTGACTCGTCTTTCTGAATTAACTGTAAATAACAATAGGGTTATGTTACAATGGATATATAGCTATTTTTCAGGCAGTTCTGTGCATGAAGTATGTCCTCAAACTGCTTGATGAGACAGAAAGCCACACGTAAAAGCAGATGGACAGCTAATAAGCTGTTCTGTAAGGTTGAGCAATATGGCATGATTGGCTAGAGATGTTACCACCCCACTGAACCTCTCTCAGAAACAGGCAGTAAATCTGAATCCTAATTACAACGGCCCGGCTCATTTCCTAATCAGACTGCCAGATAAGAAAGAATCTCATTTTGAAGCATTAGCCCTCAAATAGAGCTAACAAACATGTGAGAAGCTTGACTCTATGATTTCTGCCATATTAATCATAGCTTTTGCCAATGGCAAGGCCTAGAGATTTATAAGCCAAGAGTGGTGTGAAGCTGCTTGGTGGGGGCAAGCTGGTAAGCCTTAAGGAGGTGCTCTTCACTGAAGTTGGACGATCTCAGCAAAGAGTATACTGACCGAGAACTTACAAATACTGACACCAAGAAATAATTTACGTAGAGTCTAACCATGATCCCAATGGGTATACAGCTTGCAAGACTACTCAGATTTTAAAGATTCCATCCTCTTGTCTTTATTTACTTCTGTCATATGATGTGATCTGATTTAGGAATGCAAAAATATGGTCTCAAAACTGTGGGTTGTTAGAGACATGCAGATACTATTTATGGCAGTTTAATTTCAGACATCCTAGAGTTACTCTGCAGTCCACATTATGTCCCCTTGTCCATCCACTAATTATAGCCCTCATTGTGTAACCTCCAGTTGCTAACATTCCAGGCAGAAGCTACAGTAATAATATTCAAATAAAGAAACTGTATTAGACTTTGGAGGTATAGGTTATAGAAGAATTAAAACAAAACTAACAAACAAATAAAAACAAACATGTCCCAGATTTTAGAAAGCTACAAACCTATTAGTAAAGCCAGAAGTAGGCACAAATAAAATGCACATACATACATATGTAAGCATATAAACATATATTTAGACATCCTGTGTTTATTTTATAATTAAATAAATATTCATTGTAAGAAATCTGAAGAATAGAGGCTACCAGTTACACTAAAATAATGTATAATTCCACAATCCTGACTTAAACATGGTTAAATTAAATTTTCACATGTTTCACCTTTTCTGTAAATGTATGAGACATTTACCCTTTAACAAAGAATATTATATTTGTATATAACTTTTATTACCTAGTAATATATTGGTCCATAAGTTTTCTGATTTCCTCCTAGAATATAAATCCAAAGTTTTATCTCTCTCTTTCAATGGTATATTCCCAGCAACTGGCAGAGTGCCTTGTATACAATAGGCACTTAGACCAAAAAAATTCATTATCTGTCTACAGTTAGGTTTTCTGTACTCTAAAACATAAAGGGTTCCAACTTTATCAAGTTGTCCAAGAGAAAACATCAGGGACAGATTTTTGAGAGCATAAATGGCTAGAGAAAAGGTCTGGATTCTGTAGGTGAAAATTATCTATCATTTTTAATAGAAATGGTTTGAAATGGTCTCTGCTTTATCTTATTGCCAACAAAGAATCCTACCAGCTTACATTTTTCACTTTTTGTTTCTGTTTAATCCATGGGAATAAGAATGTAAGTGATATTTTCAAAGATAATTTTTCAGAGTGGTGGTAATTTCAGTGGTAAGCCAAATTTTGTCTCTCATGTAGAAGAAATTAATAATAATTATGAAATCATGTTGGGTAGCATATCCACCAGGAAAACTTATCTGGAGTAACAAAAAAGAAGTCACTAAAACTTAATACCTTTAGACATATATTTTAAAGTCTATTCATAGAGTACTAAAGTCAATAGAATATCTGCACAGCAAAGGACAAGGGACTGGGGGCGGGGAGGGAGGGCTTGTCACTGTTGCAAGCTCTGTGAGCTCTTCTTCTCCTGCTACGAGGATGCAAAAAAGCTCCAAACCAGAAAGATACAAGAGGAAAATAGCACTTTCTGATATTGTCTTCTAGTCCTCATGTGTTTTAGGCACCAGTGATTTCTTCTCAGCCTCCAGATTCAGGTGCCCTTTAGACTTACATGGGGCTATGTAAGCCATATTACCAAGAAATTTGTCCCATGGTAGCATAATATAAATGCTTTATTTGACTTAACTTCTAAATCAGTTAAGTGAATCACAAATAGCACTTTAAAAAAAAAAGAATACAATACCAAAATCAGGGTGCAAATCATACGTAAGGTAATATTTTCTCAGATGTGTGTTTTGTATGTGTACATATGTGTATGATCATGTACTTATTGAATTGCAATGTAAAGTACATTTTTATTTATTCAGGGTCACGGTAAACAATATTTGAAAGCCATTATACTAGTCTCATATGAAAGAAGTATAATGAGGGGTCTTAATTCTAAACAAGGAGTTGACATATACGTAGAAAGTATAAACACTCTGTGAATAAACCATAAAAGGGAACCCTCATTTAATATATACTAAAAATTTTTCTCTAGATGATAAATGTAACCTGTGTAAATATGCCAGGTATGATCAATGTCAACTAAATGATAACAAAATTCATGATGCTCCTTTAAATATTTAGGATATATTTTTGGTAAAATAATCCCTGTTCATTTTTCTTCAAGGAAAATACAAAGCTAAATTTAAACTTCTCTTATGCCAATATATCCGTGACTATTTGCCTCTAAAACATGCATTGGAGAATATCTATATTTGAAAGCTCCCACCTAGGAACAGATTTACAATTATTGCTATATTTAACAGAGGTCTCTTATGTTAAATCCTCTCATTCTTCTAATTTTCTTTTTGTCTTCATCCCTGTTAGGCTTCCCGCCTTCCCTTTGTCTGATATAAGTCAAAAGATGGGTATCTGAGGAGTGCAGGGGGTAATACACAAAGCAGTGACTCCCTCAGGCCTTTATTAATGTGGTTATTTGGGCCAACATCTCGTTCTCAGGGAACGACACTGATATCCATGTAAGGGACCATCTGTGAGATACACAAACAAATGATATATGCAGAAGAAACGTAGAAATCAATGCAGGTGAAATTTACATGTTGAATAGATGTTGGTTGAAAGAGCAGTTGAAAAATTCAGGGAGACACCCATTAGCCTGAGTAAGTTAGGCTGGCTGAATATTGGAGGGGTTCAAGAAAGCCTCATTTATTCAATTTCTAAAGTTTCAATCTGGTATATTTTTTTTGCTGGGTTCAGGAAAAAAAAGAGCTGGGAACAGAAGCATTAGTTTCTTATACACTATTTCAAATTAAGTTTCAATAGTTGTCAAGGGTACTTAATAGTTCTCTGGGTCAAGAAAGGAGTTGAAGCAAAGCAGTGCACAGTATGATTTAATAAATGCCTTAATCAGAAGGAATTTTATTTATTTTTCCTCCTTAAAATAAAGTGTCTGTATTTAAGGTAAAATACAGAGTCCTAAAATCCAATTCTTTTCAAAAATAACCAAGCTTAAAAAGTAAATCATTAAGCAGGTCAGTGTCTGGGCAGTTAAATCAAATCAGCACAGCTGGAAACTTATCCAGCAAATGAGAGACCATCTTTACAATTCTCATTGTAGAAAACGCAGTAATAGTATTCCTAGCGCTTCTTTCCAGATAAATGATGTATTTAATATTCTAGTCAAACTCTAGCGCTGGATGGCCTTCAATTTTAAAATGATGAAAACTGAATGTGTGAAAGCACTTTAGGAAAAGATTAAGATTTCGTGGGGATTATATGAAACATTTGGGCCTTATACAGTACGTGTCTTAACATGCAGGACTGTTTGTCCTTTAAATCCTGATCTGTCAACACTTGTCCCAAACCTATAATTTGTTAATAATTGAAAGATTCCTTTAGCACTTGAGTAAGTCTTGAGGTGTGATATTCAGGCTCTATTAATATGGGTATAAAATTCAGAAACTCACCATTACATTATTTCTCCCGGCACATTACATGCATCTATATTTATGAACGTCATTAGTTATTGCATAAATCTCCTCCACAGGTATGCATTTTACTATCCTACGGCTCACAGTATACCACCGTAAACTAAGTATCAGAGACTGGAGTTCTAGGTCTTTCTTCGTGGCTCTGTGACCTCAGAGATTCTACTCCAACGTTGGGCACAAGTTGGCTGCTCTGTGTCATTTTAATGGGTTGACAAAAATATATAAACTATGTGGTTTCCCTGTATATAATTTCATGAATGTGACAGTGAAAGTTTAGGCCCTAGGGGCACCTGGGTGGCTCAGTCGTTAGGCGTCTGCCTTGGGCTCAGGTCATGATGCCAGGGTCCTGGGATCAAGCCCATATCGGTCTCCCGGCTCTGCGGAAAGCCTGCTTCTCCCACTCTCACTCCCCCTGCTTGTGTTCGTTCCCTCTCTTGCTGTGTCTCTCTCTGTCAAATAAATAAACAAATTCTTTAAAAAAGAGAAAGTTTAAGCCCTAAAATTTGGGTGGCTACAGATGATTGTAGTGTATACAGATTGGTTAATTTGTAGTTTCTTTTTACAAGGAAGTCTGCCCATCTTGGCCTATTGGATTGCTTTAACAGCATCATGGTAAAAATACTAATTCAGTCTTTAAAAATCTCCTAACAGAATTGGGTTAAGGTGAAGGGATATTTTCAAAGCTTTTTGGAAACTATGTATCTCTGAGATGGCTCAGTGTTCAAGGAACTGTTATGCCTAAATAGCCTTTCTACAGTGTATATTCTATTGAATCCTCTGGGCAATGATTGGGGGAGTCCGGGGACAAGAAGACTGTGATCAAAATCAGCATGTGTAGGCTTTGAAAAATACTCTTGAGAATTGTCTAGTAAAAACACAGACTGTCCACATGAAAACCTGCACTCAAATGTTTATAGCAGTTTTACTCATAATTGCCAAAAATTAGAACCAACCAAGATGTCCTTCAATAATGAATGGATAAACAAATTGTGGCACATCCAGACAATGGAATATCATTAAGCATTCAAATGAAATGAGCTACCAAGCCACGAAAAGACGTGGAGGAACCTGAGATGCATATTACTAAATGAAAGGAGCCAATCTGAAGTCTACATACTGTATAACAACAACTATGTAACATTTGAGAAAGGCAAAACCATGGAACACTAAAAAGATCAATGGTTCCCAGGAATGAGGCAGTGGGAGAGATGAAGGGAGAACAGAGAGGACTTTTAGGACAGTGAAAATCCTCTGTATGATACTATAAAGATGGATACATGTCATTATACATTTGTCCAAACCCACAGATTGTACAATACCTAGAGTGAATATTAATACAAACCATGAACTGTAGGTGATAATGATGTCAATGTAGGATCATCAGTTGTTAACAAACGTACCACCCTGGTGGGGATGCTGATAATGGGGGAGACTCTGAATATGGGGGCAGGAAGAATAAAGGAAATTTCTGTACCTTCCCATCAATTTTGGTATGAACTTAAAACTGCTCTTTTTTTAAAAAAAAAAAGTCTTTAAAAAAATAAAAATAAAAAATAAAAATGTCTTTAAAAGGCGCACACACACACACACGTGCGCGCGCGCACACATGTATGCACACGCACACACAGAGATAACTACAATATAGATTTCATTTTTCTTCCAACCCTATTCCATTTTCTCAAGTGTGTAGATAAAAATAAACTCATATCGCTTAAAATTATGACTGGTAATGTTCTTTCTACAATGAAGTATACAGAATATATATGAAAATGTATCTTCTTCAAATTTGTTGGAACGATGGGTTTTTCAGAATTACCTCTTAGTCAAAATCCATTTGGCTGAGGTGAAGTCATGGCCAAGAACACAATGATTCACCCTTAAGTAGGTGCTTATCACAAAATATCCCGATGGAGACTCAAAATTCTACTATAGACATCTCCTCAATTTCTGACTAAGTGATTTCCTAGAGCTTTATGCCTGACTAGTAAACTGACCTGTCAGCATTAAAATAAATAAATAAATAAATGTAAATCATAGAGCCATGCCCACCTGTATAAGAAATGCTGTTACCACCAAGATCTCTTGCTGATATTTCATGTGTACTTAATGTCAAGGTTCTCTGCATTTTGGAAGTTCCAAATATGGTATTAATGACTGGATTGTACTGGTACTAGAAAAGCTGAGCTCTAACATCAAGCAATTAACTTTGAGAAGTTTTGACTCAGTTTTTGTCTATAAAATGGAAGATACAGTGCCATACTTACTATAGATGGCTTCTATGACAGAATGAATGTTAACCCTATCCTCTTCTTAACAGGTTTCAAAAGCAAATAGATTTGCCCTTACCCAGAGCTCTAGGAATGAGGGTCCTATATGCCTTTCAGAAAACATTCCTATGGCCATCTTCTACACAAGTGTCATCAGAAGCCAAGCTGACAGACATGATCTTTAATAAAGTTAATACAATGACTATGGTTTCTTTGTACTCTTTAAAATAGTTTAATATTTTTTTAAGATTTTATTTATTTGACACAGAGAGAGAGAACACAAGCAGGGGGAGTGGCAGGGAGAGGGAGAGGGAGAAGCAAGCTCTCTGCTGAGCAAGGAGCCCCATGTGGGGCTCAATCCCAGGACCCTGGGATCATGACCTGAGCTGAAGGCAGACACTTAACCACTGAGCCACCCAGGCACCCCATAAAATGGTTTAAGTTTTTATACATTACCCCGGATCGGCAGAACCTTTCATTTCTCAACCACATTTCCCTACCCTCCTATAAAATCACCTTCCCTCAAGTGCTTGACTACTATCATTTCACTTCAAGGTTTTATAGAGGCCATTTCAAGAAATACTCATATTAAGATTGTTTCTACATTTATACATAAAACTGTGATATGAGTCTCTGACTTAATGTTTCCTGTATGAGGTCCCATGTGAGACGCTGCTTTTAAAATTGAGACGGAAAAAAAAAGTTTGTCTCACTGAAAGAACTAGTCTGTTTCCTTCTTTCTGATAAGTATTTATGTAATTCAACATGCTTCCCTTTTCCCGTTACTTTTAGATTGCCAAAACTAAGCTCCAGCATAGTTACTATTAGTCCTCATGGATGGCACTGATCTTGTTTGCTGCACCAATTTCTTCTTTTTTTTTTTAAAGATTTTTAAAATGTATCTATTTGATAGATAGAGACACAGTGAAAGAGGAAACACAAGTAGGGGGAGTGGGAGAGGGAGAAGCCGGCTTCCTGCTGAGCAAGCAGCCCAATGTGAGCCTCTATCCCAGGACCCTGGGATCATGACCTGAACCCAAGGCAGCTGCTTAACAACTGAGCCACCCCGGTGCCCCACTACACCAATTTCTACTTAGCCTTTATTTAATATATTTCTTCAATCTATAATTAAGGCTAAATAGCATATATTTGAAATAGAAACTCCAACCTAAATATATTTTTAAATGGTAAAAATAAACAATTGAGAATAATATTTGTCCCTTCTAAGCTTTGAGATGAGATAACTGAAACAAAGCCATTTGGAAATAGTAAGAGAGTATATACACTAGGTTTGTTATCTTAGCACACCTGCATAAAATGACATGTTTTGCATAATCATAGTATTCATAATTATTAATTTGCCTATTTATTTCTCCCAATAGATGATAAGGCTTTGAGAGTAGGAATAGTATGCATTTTGGTGACCCTAGGTTTCAGACAGTGCCTGACACATAGTAGGACCTCAGTAAATGCTACATGAATAAAGGAAAGAATAAGTGATGGACAAATATAGAAATATAACAATGTAACAGTCTTACTGACATCACTTGTAATAAGATCATGATACACTGTACAGATTTTAACATTACCAATTATCAGAATCATCATAGTGACCAAAAAAAACCAACAATGATAGTGAAAACACCTCATTTTCCATCATACTGTAATTTTGAATCATTTCAGTTTCTCTCTCAATGCAGTTTCAGCAATGCTTTAAACATTTTGCAGAACCAAAAGCTTTTAGAGCTAAACGCATCAATTACACATAATCTTGTGATACGATCCTGCCATGAATCCTTAGTCATTCATCCTCAGCCCACAGAATGCCATCTGCTTATTGTGAGTGTACCTTGTTACAAAGAGAAAAAGGGGAAAGAAATCTTAAACTGACTTCATTCCCCTAAATTATGTAACTTTAAAGCATATTTTTGTTTTAAAAAAGGTTCTTATATTTTCAATAACAGTATTGACAGTAAATGTTAAAGTTTCTAAAAACACATAATCTAAATATTCTGACCTTTTTGATAGATTATCTTTGCATGCATTCCCCTCTGTTGATTCAGAAAGTAAAACCACGAATTATCTGGAGAAAGTTTTAACTCCAAATGTCCAATGAACTACAACCTTGATTTGATTCTTTGCTGAAGTTATACTTTTATAAAATCACAGCATTGTAAAGGTAGGGTTTGAACTGTTTATTTTATGTGGCAGGCTCTCTAGGATTAAGTGAAAGCTGTGTAATTTAATGGTGGAATGAGCAACCAAGAATGCATTCCATCTTCTCAGCTATGGTGACCTGACTTAAAACCACACATAGGAGAAAAGAATGACAATCCCACTTGGTTCTATTCACTCAATAATATTAAAATGATGTTTGTATGATAAACATTTATAAAATGCTTATCAGTCTCTAAATATTTCCATTATTTTATCCTTTGATACTTACAACATCTATTGGGTGGAGTGCACATGCACCCAAAAGATCAATAGTCTTAGGTAATAGGAACAGTTAAAAGAAAAATAGGATCCCCCCAACCCTCAAAAAAAAAAAAAAAAAAGGAAAATAGGATCTAAAACTCTGGTTATCCTTTACCTAGAGCAGAGCTGTCTTCAAGCCCTCCTTTCTATCTTAGCAGTATTTTAGTATTTTAAGCATTTTATGTATTTTTTTATTCCTTTTTATATACTTATTGACAAAGATATAGGCGGTATGGCTTTGTCCATGATAAAAACAAATCTGGCAACCAGAAGTGTTTCTTTGATTAAAGCTGTTAATCATTTATAAGATGAGATAAAGCTTCTGGTCCCTGGAAAATCATATAAAATTTATTAGAGAACAGTAATTGCTGAAATGTAGCAATTTTAATGTATACCTAACTTCTTAATAAAAATCAAAGTATTTATGCCACTGGCGGAATGAAGGGTCTATTGTGAGAAGTGATACAATCCTGGTACCTTCTCAACTTTATCTCTACTAACTACTTCTCTCACCAAGGTAATGCCATCTCTTTCCAGATAACACTAATAGCTCCCCAACAGGCATCTCCACATCTATTATTCTTTCCAATCTCTTCTCTACAGCTCCACCATGGAGAACTTAAAACAAACAAACAAACAAAAACAAACAAAAAAAACCACCTTTTTATATCACTTGCCTATGAATTTCATGGCTTCCAGTTGAACTAAGAATTAAACCCAAAATTTGTTTAAAGGGTCCCATATTAAGATTCCTTTCCCATTACTGGAGGCTAATCTCTGTGGCTTACCATACTTTATTTTGGCTTTTTTTTTCAGTTCCTAAAGACTATAAGCTCTTCTTTACTTCGGAGTTTTCATAACTTTCTTCCTTCTGCTTGGAACACATTTTCTCTACTCCCTCCCCCGGCCCCGTGTCCCTGCTTGCTCTCATTCATCATCTGCCTAAAAACTCTTAATTCACCCCAACTCCAACAATATAAATAGAACCTCCTATTAAAATTATTGCATCTACTCTTCTTACTACTGGTTTCCAGGGTTTATCCATATTAAGGGTCTTCATCATTTCCATGGAAGCAAAAGCAGGAAAATGGAAAGGTAAGCCCCCTAAGTCATTCATCCACTATATAGAACTATTCAGATATTTTGATAATGGGACCACTAATATGAAATATATATATATTTTTAAAAGATTTTATTAATTTGACAGAGATCACAAGTAGGCAGAGAGGCAGTCAGAGAGAGAGAGAGAGAGAGAAAGAGGAGGAAGCAGGCTCCCTGCCGAGCAGAGAGCCCAATGTGGGGCTTGATCCCAGGACCCTGGAATCATGACTGGAGCCGAAGGCGAGGCTTTAACCGACTGAGCCACCCAGGAGCCCCAAATATGAAATATATTTTATTTACATAGTAAATTTCTAAATTCCAGCATGATAAAATATATTTGCAAAGTCAAAGATTTGCAAGATCATACCACAGAGGACAACTGAAAGTAAAAACCAAACCATTAATTGAGTTGATTTTACAAATGATGAAGTATCATATATCATTTTGTTTCAATCATGAAATAGAATTAAAGTTGTAAATGATCCAAAGAACATTTACAGTAGAAATTATAAAATATTATTTCACAGAGCAATTTTGATGGATTGGCCAGGATGGCTGTGAAAATTACGTTTAAAATTATTCCGGGCAGAGTTCAGATTCATCGAGGAAGAGCACAATAGTTTAAAAATGTCTATCCTGGGCAGAAAAGCAGAGAAATGGTGATTCTCTTTACATTACAAGAGGAAAAGATAAGAGAGGTGAAGTGACTTCACATCAGTATGAAAATAAAAAAGTGAAACACAGTATTTAGGACTATGGACTATTTTTCTGGGGCATCTGTCAGTAAGTTACAAATATTTACTGATCCCTGAGTAGTATGCAAACCAGAAAACAATTGAAACACGATTTTTTTTTTTCCTTCTGGCTATGGCATCTTTCTGTTCTCTGGTATTCTCCTATCTTACGGGTCATTTTTTTTTTTTTTAAAGATTTTATTTATTTGACACACACAGAGAGAAATCACAAGCAGGCAGAGAGGCAGGCAGAGAGAGAGGGAGGAGGAAACAGGCTCCCTGCTCAGCAGAGAGCCCGATGCGGGGCTCGATCCCAGGACCCTGAGATCATGACCTGAGCCGAAGGCAGAGGCTTTAACCCACTGTGCCACCCAGGCGCCCCATTTTAAAATCTCTTTTGGATGTGTTTATTCCTGTGCTCAACCTCTAAATGTTGGATTCTTCAAGGGTTCTGTCTTTGTTCTCCTTTACTTTCTTCTTAGCTAACTTCATTCCATCTCATGACTTCAAACATTTCAACGTTGAGAAGTACAGCTTTTTATTTCCATATCTCCACATGGAAATCTTGTACGTATTTCAAATTTAATTTTAATATGGACAACACAGAAACCTTGATTTAATGTCAAAACTTACTGCTATCCCACTCATTACTTTTATGTTTGGGACCAAATCTACAAATATTTAAATTCAGTAATCCAGTACTTTTCCTTGGTTCTTCTCTTTCCCTCTCCTGCATAGTCAGTTAGCCAATAAGTTCTTTTGACTCAAACTCCAAGTCACACCTGAAACCAACCACTATTTTCTGTCCCATGACTACCACCTTGGGCCCAGTCACCATTATCTCTGTCTGAATTATTTCAAGACCCACCCAACTAGTCTTCTCCTGGGTTCTCCTTTTTGCCCTCTTGCTTCCAGCCTTCACTATATGGTAGTGAAAGTGACTTTTTTTCAAAACAAGAATAAAATTTTGTAGTGGCCTTGCTTCAGATTCTCTAATGTTTTTAAACTTAGAAGTAAATTCAGATTCCCAACCCTGAATTCTTTAAAGCCTTATATTAATGATGAGGTTTTCTTACCTCCAGATGAATCTTCATTTTATAACACTCTACATTCAGTCACTACATTTCAGCCGTATTAGCCTTTTTGGTTTTTCAACCACACTATACTCATTTCTACCTTAGTCCTAGTGAGACTTGAAATATTTTTCCCAGTGACTGCCTTGTTTTTACCATTCACGTGTCAGCTTAAATCTGACTTAAGTGGTCTTCTCTCACCATGGGTCGATAGTAAATAACTATACACTCTCCTTCACCTCCTTCCTTTACTACCTTCTTTAATTTGCTGTATAGCACATTCCATTTCCAGATAATTTTGTTGTTTATTAATTTGTCATTCATTTGTTCATTAGTATCTGTATCTCTGCTTGAAAATAAAAACCATAAGAACAAGGGACTTATCTTACTTATTAGCCCTGAGAAACATATTATATTCATAGTAGGCATTTGATATGTATTCCCTGAATAAATAAAATACATTTTCTATACATTTTTCTACAATTTAACACAAAATTAACCCCCTTTTAAGCCCTTGCAGCATATTTTTAACTTTAGGCAACATTAACTTTAGGTAATTCAGGGTTTTTTTGGATCACTCTTCGTACAATCTTTGGCATATACTTAGAATTTGCAAACATTTATGTAAATACATTCTTATTAGAAAAATAAAACTCAGGGAGGAACTAGAGAAAAAGAGTAGCTACATGCCAAATTAAAATACATATTTATTATTTTTAGTCTGTGGTTATCTGGTAGTACTTATTTTCAAATAAAGACTTTTAATAAATAAAAATTTTCATCTGAAATGATATAAATGTTGCTTTTATTGTTAATAAGACATCTGAATTCAGAAAGATGAAATGTAAATATATTTCTTTAAAAATCTCCTTTTCCTGATGTGCAATCATTTGCTATTGTTCTGGGCGTGTCATATTTGAGCTATGCGCTATTCACGTGAGAAATTCAGGTTTCCAACTGTGTGGAAGGATGTCTGTGCAAATTCCTATGCTTAACAGCTCTGTTGTGTATCTAACACTAACCCTTAGATGCCACCTATTACCCAAGCCACATGCACCAAGAGAAATTAATAACCACATCTTTCTCTTACGAAATATCTTAAGAATTAACACACTAAATACACTTAAAACACTAAAATGGTAAATTCCATAGTGGAGGATTTTTTTGTTTTGTTTTGTTTTTTCCCTTTTGAAAATGGCTTTTTTAGAGTTTAAACTTCAGGATCAAAGTAACTGTGTGTTCGCCTGTTGAGATAAAGACAAGAGAGAGAGACAAGCTCTTGTCTCAGCTCTTGTGAGCTAAGATCCCAACTACGTGAAGCTTGAGCTAAAAATCCCAAGAGACACAAAAAGGGCAGGAAGGGCAACCTACTGCTGGGGAGGAAGGATGTGCAGCATGAGTGGCATTGGCACGGTTGTCTCCGTGCTAAGCAAGTGCACCTTCTATTCTACCATAACTAAAGTTTGTAAGTGATATTTCCAATACCTCTACATATTAGAGAGTGCAGCAATGCAAACCAGTGTCAACACAGTCATGGATAATTATGCTGAGGCAGGTTTTAAATCTGTGTATCCAGCTGTTGTTTAAAAAATAGTAATAATTAGAGTAGACACCGATGTGGGAAGCAAACACAAAAGAAAAATGAATTTTCCTTACTTCCTATAGCCCATTGACAAGTCCTTGAAACAGATATGAGTGATCTCCCTCTAGGAACTCAGCTGCCTTGATGTTAATACTTTGCTAAGGGCAAAAGGCAATCTTAGCCAGACCCCCAGGATCATGTAAGTCTTCATTCACACATAAAAATTCCTTTGGAGGGGTGCCTGGGTGGTTCAGTAGGTTAAGCCTCTGCCTTCGGCTCTGGTCATGATCTCAGGGTCCTGGGATCGAGCACCGCATTGGGTTCTCTGCTCAGCGGGGAGCCTGCTTCCCCAATCTCTCTGCCTGCCTCTCTGCCTACTTGTGATCTCTCTCTCTCTCTCTGTGTCAAATAAATAAATAAAATCTTAAACAACAAAAAAAATTCCTTTGGAAACTTCCTTCACCTCTACCCCGGGGCAAGATATATGTTAGCAATCATTCCCCAAGTATATGACCCCTAAGCAAACATCTGAAGGGTCCCATGACTAAAGTTTCATTAGACCTTTTGCTAACAACAGCTAGCCCCTCAAGGACCTAGAAACTTTGTTTCCAAAGTCCCTTAGAGACTTCTGCTATCCCTGACCTCCTCCCAACTTGAAAGTATATAATCAGCCACTCCTCATGACCCCAGTGCAGCTCTTTCTACCCATGGATCCTGTCCCCACGCTTTAATAAAACCACCTTTTTGCTCCAAAGACATCTCAAGAATTCCTTCTTGGCTGTTGGCTCCAAACTCCAACATCTTTCCTACATCAAACATCACTTATCAGATTCTCTAAAGAGCTGAGGTACCTCTTCACATTCAGCAGTGAGCAGTGACATGTGAGAGAAAAATGGGATACAAGCCTTGATGAGCCCTTTATTCCTTCTTTCCTTTCTTTCTTTCCTTCTTCTTTCATTTCTTCTCCTATTTAATAAATATTTAATGGACAGGACCATTTGTCATGTTGTCAGGCAGAGGAGATACAGCATTGAACAAGACAGAAGAGGCTCCTTCCTCAGGGTGATTCTGGGACAGAGAATAAATGAATAAACTAATAGATAAGATAATTACACTTTGCAATAAACTCTATAAAAAAATCAGGGTAAAGATGGCTTAATAATTGGCAGAGTCCATTTTAGATAGATGATCAAGGAAGCCCTCCAAGTTGAGACATGAAAAATTAAAAAGACTCAACCATGCAAAAAATATCCCAGTCAAAGAAACAAAAAGGGCCAGAAGCAGAAAATATTTTATTGTGTACGAGAATTCAAAAGATCAGCATGACTGCAACAAAGTCATCATGGCGATCTGATATCGAACGAAGATGTAAAGAGATGCAGGAGCCAGACTTAGAAGCCAGGAGGTATGTATACAATACCTACTGATTACCTGTCTAGCATCGTTATAGAGGATATGTCAGCAAAAAATAAGCACTCTCCAGAAACCTAAATGGCACACAACTAAGTGTACATGCCTACACCCCAATCACATACATAGTAAGTCTCAAGTGTAGGACTACAGGCCATCTTCTGATGCTGTCTCTAGTGATCATTATGATGTGGGGAGGGGAACAGAGACAAGAAGGAAATGTAGATAAAATTAAATTTCCTCATGACCTGCAGCCCTTTGACAACCTCAGGCAGGCAGAGTGTCACATCCCTCCCAGAAACTCCCAACTATCTTAATGTTAATGCTTCCTTAGAGGGAAAAACAACCTTCCCTTGACAATAAACAGACCTCCAGGATCCTGTGAGTCTTGAGCATATGGAAGCCCTTTTGGAAACTTCGCTTTGTCTTCACCTCCCCCAACTCCAGAAAGTATATCACCAACTGCTCCTCACAATGCCAGGGCAGCTCCTTCTGCCCAAGGTACTGTCCCCATGCTTTAATAGAAACTTTTCACACCAAAGATGTCTCAAGAATTCTTTCTTGACCATCGGCTCCAAGCCCCAACACTCCCAACTATATCAATTATACATTATTACAGTTTTCTGGCAATTTTTTTTTTTTTGTCCCCAAAACCTAACAAAAGCATGAAGGAGGAAGGTGATCACAGACTTAGATCCTTAGGGTTGATGGATACCTTACAAAGACAGTTGTATTAAAAAAAAAAAAAAGAAAAGAAAAGAAAAAGAAAAACCCACTACATGAGAAATTTGGAGTTGTTTCTAAATCAAACACAAATTTAGGGAAGTTGCTTAGAAACTCAGGGTAATAGTTGTATCATCCATAAAACAGAACATTGGACTCAATCAGTGGTTTTCAAAATTTTTGTTTTCATAAGGCAGCAAAACACTCTATATTTATTGTATGTAAGTTAGATGAAGAACATCAGGAAAACAGAGTAGAAAAAGGTGGATCTGCTCTAGGGCACACAGAGGGCTAAGGACCCTAAGGGTAAGTCTTGAGTCAGTGTCAGAAACCTTAAGGCATCAGTGATCCAAGTCTTGATGATCCAAAACATTCTTTCACCTATTAGCCTCTATGATTCTATCTTTGCATTCCTGGTAGGCCAAACATGGAATTCAAGGAAAACAAACAATATAAAAATAAAGCAATATTGGGAGACCGGTAAAGCATTCAAGAAGATAATCTGCTAACAATGTTAAAGAGTTCTCAGTATTATACCTGGTGTTTATCATATACTAGAACTGAGCAACAGAAATAAAATCATGAAACTAGAGTAAAATATTGGGGCAACAATCTATACTCAAAATTAGGGTTTTAAATTAGCATTTCAGACAAAAGTAAGAGAAGCAAGAACACAAAGTTCACGTAGTAGTAGATATTTAGTAGATAACGCTTTAACCAAAACCTCACAAGAATAAACAGTCAGAGTTTGGCCAACAGTGTTTGTCATTATACCCCAGGGTGTTGGGTTCAGACGGAGAATTGAATCAATTCATGAAGAGGCTACCATCAAGTCATAGGAAATCATCCAGGTACTCCAAGTGTCCTAAATGCAGCCAAGCCGGGTTAGCAGATCACTCTTATCAGCAAGGGACCACTTAAATCTGCCAACACCCCTCAACCACATTTGGGCAATGTGTCCAGTGGGTCTCCCCAGCTTGAATTTTCTCCTTTCTCCTCTGCTATCTTCCTGGTCCACTTTGGAAATCTCTATGTTCCCCATGAGACTCCAAGAAAACAACCTGAACCAGTGGACAATGTCACGGTTAGGTTCCATGGCATATACTCAAAGGTCAAGCCATGGCGTAGTAGAAAAAACATGTGACTCATGTCTGAAGAAAAACTGAATCCTGAGTTTTCCTAATTATTAATGATGTGGTTTTAGTCTAGTCACTTAAATCAGTGAGTCTCAGTTTGCTCAGGTAAGATCATAAGAATGAAAATATTTGTAAACACTAATGTGTTATAAAAATGAAAGAATCTCACTATTGATTTTAACACATTAAAGGAGACCATTAAATGACAAATCTTCAGAAATCCTAAGCCCTCTTGATCTGGGAGGCTAAAAATATTGCCATGTGTAAATAGCAAAGGAAATAGAGCCAGAAAGGAACACTGGACACATTCTTCCCTCCTTAGTTGTTTTTAACCCCCACCCCCACCTCCAGTTTGTATATCACTTTGCTCAGATACTGAAGACAACACAAACAATTCTGTTTAGCCCTGACTTTGGGAAATGACAGTCTACTGGAAAAGTTCACGGCATATCTGTCATCTCATGATTCTGAAAAAATTTTTTACTACTTGAGATACAGAAGGACTGAGATTCTGTATACAAGGTAACATCTTATGCTGTAGTTCTCAAGGAGGGGCAGGAATCTTGATGTGGATATAGAGGAACCACACACACACATATATATAAATGTTGCTTCGGCAAGACAGACATTATAGAGAGAAGAAAAACATTTTATTTTTTATTTTTATTTTTATCTTTTTCAAGATTTTACTTATTTATTTGACAGAGAGAGATCACAAGTAGGCAGAGAGGCAGGTAGAGAGAGGGGGAAGCAGGCTCCCTGCGGAGCAGAGAGCCTGATGTGGGGCTCCATCCCAGGACCCTGAGACCATGACCCAAGCTGAAGGCAGAAGCTTAACCCACAGAGCCACCCAGGTGCCCCAAGAAAAACACTTTAAAAAGCAACTCTTTCTTTGAATAATGAAAATTTATTATCTTGTTTCCAAAGGTATTCCAATTTTTTTGTGCAAGAATATATCTCTGTTTTTAATCTATAATCACTCTCCAATCCTCTGTTTCCCACAAGCTACTTTCTTCTTTCTCTCTCTCTTTTTACTGCCGAATTCCTTTTATGAAAGTTTCTATTCAAGTTCAAGTTAGTTAATATACAGTGTAATACTAGTTTCAGGTGTACCATATAGTGCTTCAATACTCCCATACCATACCTGGTGCTCTTCACAGCAAAGATGCTCCTTCATCCCCATCACCTGTTTCACCCATCCCCTCCTCCCCTCTGGGAAACATCAGTTTATTCTCTCTACTTTGCTTTCACTGTCTCTACCTCTTCTATCTTCTATCTGTTTCACAATCTATTGTATTTTGTATTCAGCCCCTCATAGTTCACTAACAATGTCCCCAAAGAGCTTCAGAGTCTATACTGAATAAACCTTTGACTTAATCAAGAACAACCCTTTTTCTTCTTGTTTTAATACATTAAGAAGCAACATTAAGCATGCCATTCCTTTGGTATGTTGGCCTCATCAGTGTCCTGGTATTGACCTACCTCTGTATTTAAATCCCATTTAAAATCCCTTGTCATGACAGTGACTATGTAGGTGCATACACATTTCATGCTGCTAATACAGGATTCACTACCAGATCACAGTTAATCGACAAGCTAAAAATCCTGGATGAGCAGAGGTTACACCAATTACTAGGAGGATGTAGTCTCTCAAACAGTTTAAGTTAACCAGAATATTTTCACAAATCCCTAATGCCAAATGCCCCTGTAACTACTAAATTGCTCTGTGTCAGGGAGAAGGTAGGGTTGAATGTTGCAGCTTTTGTCTTCCAGGCCAGGTACCAAGAATCTCAAGCATCATTCATAATTAATTCTGGCAGGAGAAAGAAACGCAGAACCATTCAAGAAGGCAGCAGATGGAAGTTCGTTCCACTTCTGTAAACTAGAACAGTTAGATGATCACATTTAAAAGTCAGGCCCTGCTTTAGTAGGATTTTTTAAATTCCTTGGATTTGGTGAATATATGAAGCATAAAAAAGTTCAGAAGATCCAGATGGATATAGAAAAACTCCTTCACTTCACATCCCTGAAAAAGAATGCTTTTTAGTATTCCTACTCAAATACACTCACTTGTCGATATTTCCCTAGGAAAACCATATGCATTCTCTAACTCCCAGCTATGTTTATTTGTTTTTATAGAGTATGATTTCTTAAAATTATCCACATACTACTATGAAAAATGAAAAATGCTCAATTTTTCCCTTAGTGTTACTCTGTCCTTATTCATACAAAGGGTAAGGGGAAAGAGTCATGACAGAGTTGGCCTTTGTGGGAGCGTGTGATTAAATGGTCAGGAAAGATTATAAACCTGTTACAGCAGAGACAATAGGGTTGAAGAGAAGAAAACAGATTTGAAAAATATTTAAAAGATAGATAGTCCAGTTTGAGGGACAGTTATTTTAAGGGCTGGAAAATGAGAAAGGAGTTAAGAACAAGGTCAGAATTTTGGCTTGGGAAATTATGTGAACATCATGCTATTCAGGGAAAAGGGGAACAAGGACAATGTGAAAATGTACTGGAGGGAACGAGCTCATCTGAGGCATGTTAAATTTTAGGTGTTTTTAGGTCATAGACTGAGAAGTTCAAAGTAGTTTGAACAACTCTGTAGCTGCTAAGCCTGGAAGAGGTGTAGGGCAAAGTCTCTCCTTCTCTCTGTCTCTGTCTCTATCTCACACACACACAACACACACACACTTGGGGTCATGAGGGTACTGATGGTATAGAAACCTCAGGAGTGACTAAAGAACTCAGGGAGACTATATAGAGCAGAGTGGCAAGGGGGCCTTGATCAAATGCTTGAGCAATGCTAATATTTCAACAATGACTAAATTAGAAAGTACCCTAAAACATGATTCAAAGAGGGATGCCTGGGTGGCTCAGTCAGTTAAGCATCCGACTCTTGATTTGGCTCAGCTCATGATCTCAGGTCATGGAACTTGCTTAACATTCTCTCTCTCCCTCTCTCTCTGCCCCTCCCCCCTCCGACACATGTGTGAGCTTTCTCTTAAAAAAAAAATGATTCAAAGAAATTGGAGGGAAGGAAAGATCAAATGATGAAATTGAAAGCTAAAAAGGAACTTTGAAAAGGACCTAATTGTCAATAGTTTCAAATCCTGGAGAGAAACAGTCAATTGAATTAGCAGCTTTGTTGCTAGAGAAAGCCCTTTCAGGGGGAAGAGAAACCAAATAACAGTTGTTTGAGATGCAAATAGAGGGCCACTGCATAGCAAGAAATTCAATTATAAAAAGGAAGGTGAGCTATGGGGACATCCCTGTCAAGGGGCAAATAATTAAGACACAATTGCTTATTCATATTTTTTTTTAATTTTTAAGATGGAATAGATTTGGACAGTTTTATGCACTCAAGAGAGAAATTCAATACAGAGAATAATGAAAGAGATTGAGCATAGCTCAAAGGAAGGAAGACTGAATGGGATTAGAGCAGATATCGAGGGCTGCCCTTATTAGTGGAACTGCATTATTTTCCTAAATTCACCTGATTTCTGAATGAGAATATCCATTAATTCAACTTTGTTTTTTCCCCATTGGCCAAGCCTAACAATCATCTCTGGAATGAGATGTAGGAGGTAGAAGGCATTGCCAGAAAGATTTCATGCTAGAGTCCTTTTTAACTTTAAAATAACAACTACCACTGTTACTAGCCCCTTTACAATAGATGTCTAAACCTGGAGTGTAGTATCAAAAGCAGTTCCACTACCTTATCTCCTTTGGCCTTCTCACTAACATTCCCAGCATTCTTGTAGACAATTTGTTTAGAAGGGTTCAATAGCATATTAATTATCAGAACAGATCTTATGTGGAGTTGCCTCTAGAAGAAACCAGAGTAAAACGAATCCCCACCTTGGTCCTTCCAGTTGGTCCTCAATAGGAAATGTGAAATAAAAAGATTGCTTTTCCCTGAGCCATTTTGTCAGGGGCAGCAGTCTGAATCAGAGAGAAAATGCTTGGGCAAATTCATTTATCATCATTCACCTTTTTAAACTCAATAAAAGAGTCATTGTTTTTGTTTTTTTTTTTTTTAAATATATAAACTTCACTTTCTTCTAAAATCAGAAATTAAGATATTCTTTGTAATTTAGGCAAACTGTAGGTGGGAGACCCAGGTTACAATTGGACAGAAAGTCTCATTTAGTATACCATTAAGTAACAATCCTCATTCATAGAGGCTCATTTTACATCTGAACAACTGTAATACCCATCATTACAAGGGGTCTATGCCTCTACTAATTTTATTTTAAAAAAATCCTCTCAGAATATTTTTGCCAAGTATCATAGGAGTTGCCTGGCAACTGCTAAGAACAAATGCAAAGAAAGAGAGGTGATTTAATAAAGAACTCAGACACGATCAAAACCTTGTAAAAATGAATTCGATACCTGCTTTACTCAGGAAAAATAAATACAATCCCTTGAGTTGATGTTAAATACAAAAATTAATAACTTATTGTGAATCAGCTGTAATATAATTAATAAAAAAAGACATGGGGACTGATGAAAAGTAACCAATGAAGCATTTGAGAATTCTTTTTTTTTTTTTTTAAATCCCACAGTGTGGTTTGTTCAGCTATTAGATCCCAGGCTTATGAATTTATTGTGCTCACAGGCAACATTCTTGAGAAATTTGTCTGTCGATTTGAGGAAGCAAGTAAGAAAATCAGACCTTATCTAGTATGGCAACAGAAATTTTACAGATTTGGGAATTTAACAGGTTCACAAGTTTTGCTGCAACATTAAAGAACCCCTAAACTTTAAAGAGATGGAAAGTCATCATCAGTAGAAGGTGCCTAGAAAAGAAGAAAAGTTCAATACAGAGCCTAGTTCATTTCTGAGATATGCAGGGATTTGATATAAGATAAAAGCCTGGCTCAGCTGGTGAAGCATGTGACTCTTGATCTCAGGGTTATAAGTTTGAGCCCCCACGTAGGGCACAAAATTAAAAAGAAAAGATAAAAGTTGGGGGGGGAGGTCATGTATAACCTTTTTTTTGTATTAATAAGGAACATTTTGGTTGCAAAAATAGAAAGGTATCTTTTTTTGTTTTTTTAATAGAAAGGTATCTTAATTAAGTTAGAAAGAAAAATTAATTGGCTGGGTACTGGGCTCTTCTATATAATCCTGGAAGGCACAGAGATTTAGCTTGTCAGGGACAATGACATACACATTTACATGTCTCTAGAACTTTCTCTTTCCATTCTTCATCCACACTTCTCTCTGCCTAGTGGCTACCTTCTCCCAGTCCAACTTTCTCTGCATGGTAGAAATAGGACCACCAGCTGAGCCCATGGCTCACTTTTCAAAGTGGCAATTCTAGAAAGGAACTGCTCCTCTTGTCTGATGTAAAGCTTGAAACATCTCAAGGAAGGAATTGGATTGGTCAGGCTTGAATCAAGACTCCATCCAGAATCTCCAGTTGTGGTTAAAGAGCTGGGCCCTACCACTGGTTGCCCCCATTGGAACACAACAACTGAAAACACTGAACAGTTCTTCAGAAGAAGAGTATATGGGGAAGATGGGAAGATTTCAGGCCAGTCAGAACGATCAGCAAATGAATGTGTTTGGCCTTTGGATTTCTATTTCTTGGTTTGCCATTTTATGGAACATACTCACTCACAAGTTAACTCTCAAGCACTTTATTTAGATGCTCAGCTCTATTTCTCTTATACTATATGTCACTCTTCCAGTCTTCCTTTTTTTATAGGATTTGGAAAAACAGTAGGATGAAGAACGAGGCTTATGTGCCCATTGCCTAGAGTGAGATGCAAGACCCCTGAGGCCACAGAAGAAGAACTTTCTAGGATGAAAGCCTCGTGCTTTTAAAACTTAATGATGGAACCCACACCTCTGTCCAGGTTGGGAGTGAGCCCTGGTTAAGTGTGAATCAAATCTTCTCATTCTGTCAGTCATGCATAGAGTTTATTAGTACAGTCTTAGTCAATGCTCAGTGTTAGGTGGCTGGTCTGGAAGCAGAGGTGACACGCTCTGCACCAGACATTTCTGAAGCACCAATCCTGGGGGGTAGTAGATAGCTAAGTAAAATCCTTTCTCTGGAGCAAAGGGAATTTAATTCACCTACCATATTAACTTTCCCTTCTACACGCATAGATTCATTCTTATATCAGTTTATAGGAAGTTAACTGCTGCCCCTGGGAATCGGTACCTGTCAGTTATGAAGCTCAAACCTTAAGGAGATGAACTTCCTAATTTGCACTTTGAGTGGCAAGGAAGGAAGATAGGATGCAGCTCCTGCATTATTCACAGGGTGTGAACTATTAACAAACTAAGTCATGTTAAAGCTGAAAAGCACTCTTCTGAACTCCAAACTGTTTTTCTTTGTTTTGTGTGTTTTTTATCAAAATGAGCCATAACCAGTCTTTAACTATTCAAATGAGAAAACTAAAAGTTACTCTATAGACAAATAAATATATAAATGTTTTTTTGTTTTTGTTTTTGTTTTTTGCTACCTGATGAAGGTTTTCAGGCAGTTGCTCTTCATTTTGATTTCTCTGTATCATGGGCACACTCATTGAATTTTGAAGAGCCCCACATTCCCCAGCACAACCAGTTCAAGGTCCTCAGCAACCTGTCTCAGCCTGATCAATCCCTGCCTCCCTCTTAGAACCAGGGCGTGGCCACAGAAGACTCCACTCCTTCCAGAAGGGGCCAGCATTTCCCAATATCTGCCCTTGCTCTTACTCTTGCTGATTCTCTGCCTGGGATATCCTTTCTTCTAATTGTTGCAGTTTTAGAGGTCATCTCAAATCCCACATTTATAAAGCCTTCACTAATCCCCACCCACCCTCACTTCCCCACCTCCCAAGTTGGTAGCTATGTCTTTTATGCATCAACAACATTTATAAAAAGTGTCTCATTATATAACATTTAATATAGCACATTTATGTATTCTACCACTATTGCAAATTCCAAATTCTAAATTGTGTTATATTTATTTGTGTGAATTTCCCATCTCTCCTAGTTGTCAAAAGTTTCCTTGAGATCATGTCTTTTCATTCTGTATCCTGAAGTGTCTATAAGAGCACAGCAGTTAAATATGTATCATATTGTAATGTTTGGGGTTCTTTATGAGGCTGCAAAAAAGCCGTTTCTCCCAAGACCAAGATACATGGTCTAAGCAGGTTCATAGTGTGATACCTGTTAAAACCATATTCTTTAAATTCTTGCTCAAGACTTATTTAGTGGGGATAGGGCCTGTACCTATGAGAATTTTTGTTTTGTTTTGTTTTGTTTCTCTTGAGGTTACTGTCTCTTCTGTAAGAGTAGATACTAATTTGTCATTATGTTTGGAGTCATATGTGGAAGCTAGAATAAACTGATACCAAATTTTGGGCTTATTCCAGAGGTGTTAAATCCACTCATAGATCAGTATTCTAGACACCCTTTTAATCTAGAGCTGAATACCAAGTTCATTCATTGCTCAGCTATGAAATCTAAATAACTAACCCCATTTATTCAATGGATATTAAAAGCTTGTTACAACATATTGCTTCAGACAGTCCTTAAGTGCTTTATGCCTCATCTTTCTCTTCTGTGCAATGGAATATCAATCACTACCTCATCAGGATATTGATAAGATAAAATGATAAATGTGTACATAATACTTACCTCAGTACCGGGCACATGGTATGTGCCCAATAAAAGGCAAAAGACAAACAGGAATTTTTTTCCCCCCCACTATAGTCTACCAGGGCTGTCCAACAGATCTTTCTGTGTTGATAAAAATGTTCTGTGACTGTCTGGTCTTACACAGCCAGACACAAGCCACATGTGGCCACTGAGCAACTGAAATGTGGCTCAAAGGAGTGAGAAAATACATTTTATGTCAATTAATTTTCATTTAAACAGTAACATGTGGCTAGTGGCTACCATAGTGGAGGGTAAACTAGATGAGAACGGAGCTATGACTAGTTCACCGTCTTACCACCAAAGATTAGAACAATCCCTGAACATAGTAAGCATTAAGAAATACATAAGGAATGAATGAAGTGAGTAAATTTTCAATGAAGTGGGGAAACCAGGACAGAGAAAACAAAACAAGACTACTTGTGATTTCTGGCACTCGAGGGGTGGAGAAAAGAGAAACTTAGGTAAGTACAGTTGACACATTTCATGGTGACCATGGACTGCCATGGGCCAGTTCTGTCCACAATGAAACCCTCAAACCAAAGATAAGCTCATACTATATTCCGACTGGAGCTAAAGTCAACTAGCAACATCTCCCTTCAATGCAATCACTATGTCAGTAAGAAGATTGAAACAAATGTCACAGAGGAAAAAATCTAGGAAAGACAGAGGTACAAAGAGTAGGGAGGAAAAACAAAGAGTTGTACCCTGACGCTGACCAGAAAGTCAGGAGCCCAAGTACATAGCTTCCTTGGGAGCTTATGCAGTTCCCATCACAGCTGCCCCCAGGGCTACAGAAAACATGTACCCACCTATGTATTGTCTTTCTGCTCTTTGTAAGCTCCCCTCCTACCAAAGAAGGGCATTCATACAGAATTTGCTTCTCTACACCTACCACACTATCCCTCGTCCAAAGTTCCACCCTCTCCGTCAAATGGTCATCTCATGCTTTCAACAAATCAATTCTAGTTTGCTGAACATTTGGTGTTATTCATATATAGGGATCACATTGACTCTGATTTATCAGGGTAGCTAGGCATATCCAATGGATGGCAAGACTGAATCCTATGAAACATTCCAAAGGAGTCAAACCAGTAAGTAATCCAGTACCGCAATGCATATTGCCTGCCTGTTCAGGATATTGGGATAAGAGGATCCTGGGGCATGTGCTATAGAATAGATCAGGAAGAAAGTCCTAGGGGCAAAACTAGAGAGGGCCTGTATGCCACACTGAGCAAGGAGATTTATAAACCTTTGAGAGAATTTTCTACAGGAAAGAGAGGAGGATGAAAATGACATTATAAACTTTAGGCCATCTAAAACACAACATTCTAAGTTTCCATTATAGATGCTGAAGAAGTTGCAACTAGCAGAGGAGCTTACAAAGCACCATGTCATCTAATCCTGTATGTTAACATTTATCACACACAAGTCAAGGTCAGAAGGATTGGAAATAGGGTTCAGTTCCATTGGGACTGAGGTCCATTTTATTATAGATCGACAGACTTGATTTAAAATTTAAGGGGGACAACTTTAGAAATAGTTTGCAAAAAACTGGCAAATACAATTGGCAAATATAAGCAGGAGAATATAATTGATCTCTCTTTCCAGATTCAGTTGAAAATAGCAGTCCTGGGGCCATTGTTAAGGCACAGAGTAAGCACAGAAATTTGGAAGTCTACCCAGTTTTTACTCCCTGAGAAACAGTGGGGGTCTTGGCTAATAGAACTGTGAATATTCACTGAAGGCTAATAATCAGTTTACTACAAAAATAGCAGCCACCGCAGCTCTGACAGCTTACAGGCTTGCCAGGAAGGACACTCCATACCCACGCACAGACTTGGTAAGGGGTGGAGGAAACACCATCCTCATAAGCGAGCCTTCAAGGCTTGCTTTTTGATGGTTCTGTCACAGGAAGGATTAACAATGCACAGCTTCCTTCACTGCTGCCATCACAGCTAGTATTTCTATATGCCCAGAATTCTAAGGAAGCTGTTAGTATCTAACTTAAATTGGAGTAGGCAATGATTTACATGCTTTCTTGGGAAACATGAATAAATCCCCCAAACATCATGTTGGTTATACAGAGATAGATAGCCCCAGTGTGCAGAGTGAGCATCACATGGGGTGCACTGACTAGGGGCACTCTTTGGAGAGGCTTACAATTATATTCAATTCTTGTTAGACTCAGACAAAATGCTGTTGCTCCTATGAAAGTCCACTGAAGCTGTGGTTCTTTGTTTCCTGCGACGTTCTACCTGTGAGGAACAAGGAAAAAAGTACCACATAGAAGCTGAGCTGAAAGATTATAAAAACAAATAAGCTGCGGAAATGGTAATAACATTCCCCTTGGTGGGATCCCCACCCCAACAAGACGGAGAAAGTTCTTATGGGACTCACTCCTATAGTTAAGGCAGTTTGCAAAAAGAAACAGTTGAAAACCTCAACCTTGGGGCTTGATGCCTCCAGCTGTGGTTGCTACAGGCCCATCACAAGGCCACCATCAGAGCAAAACATTGTGAAACAGTGCTTGGAAAAGCCTAGTGTGTATGCCTTGCACTTGGGGGGCAATGGGCCTGGTGCTGGCTTCTCCACTCTGTACTGCTGAAATGGCTACACTTGCTTTGGCAGCCCATCCAGAGAGTAAAGAGAGACTTGGGGCAAGACCAGGGGTAAAAGTGCACAGGATAAAGTGTTTGGGAAACAAAGGATAGGACAGCATCCCCACTTCTATTCCATGACACACCCTCAGTGGTTCTTCTGGGGCTATAGGAAGAAGCACAGAGGGTAGAGGAAAGAAGCAATAGTTTGGGATGATCCAAGGTCTTCAATGATGACCAAAGGCCAGTCAAGGTAACAGCTATCGGGAGCCTGGGAGCACCAAATGTTGGAGGTCTTGGGTAGTGCTGCCCCTTTCTCAAAGGGTCTTCAATCACAGGGAGCTAGGGTGAAGCCGGATACTGTCACTTCCACAGTCAAGCTTACCATCAACAGAGACCACAAGCAGCAGACAGAGTGGGGCCAGAGATGCTTCTGAATGACTCACAAGATGACCATACCCTTCCTCTCCTATTGTCCCATGGCCCTTATGGCCTCCAACCCCACTGAATCTGGACTCAGAAAAGACGAGGGAGAAGGATCTCACAGCCAAACCTTATTCAACCAAACTCAATACCCTGCTTCACGATGGATGGAAAACAGAGTGAAAGAGCAGACAGACTAGATTCTCTCACCACTCCAAGTTACCCAAGATTTAAAAAAACAAAAAAAAAAAAACAAAAAAAAAAACCTGCATTGTGGGGAGGAGATGTTACACTTGGCACAGGCGGAAGTTTTAGCTGTAATGGAACTGTAATAACTTAAAGTAACCAGAAATATGAGAAATGGGTGGGGGGTGGACATGCCAGAGATGAAATTGAGGCTAACAGAGGTAAACTTCCCAGAATTCAGTTATTAGGGTAGGATATGAAACCAGGTCATTCTGGCTCTTAAAAGCATGCTTTTCCTCTCAAGCATATTTTTTCCAGGCTTTTTTGGTGATGGGATAGTCGAAGTTCAGGTTCATAAAGTCCTTCTGGGATGTACCAAATGTTGGCAATAAAAAGAATTATAAATAGAAGGATATATTATGGTAGCATAAACTACGACAGGGGGCCACAGAATGGCGATCTAGGCATATGGTAATGGGGAGAGCCAGCAGCTGGCAAGAGGTCAATATTCTGGAAGTTGGGCGATATAATCTGGCAGATACCAAATGGGCAAAGACAATAGAGTTTTGCAGGAAGATCGTGACAGATAACATTTTTTAAAGATTATCTTAACAATATCTCCAAATACCTAATTCTTACAGAACTGTTACTCCCCTTAAGAGGTGGGGTCTATGTTCCCTCTCCTGAACCTCACTGCGCCTTTACGACTGCTTTGACCAAGAAAGTATGGCTGAAGTGGTTCTGAGATTAGGTTTAAAAAATGTCATGCATTCAAGGCATGCTTGCTTTTGAACCCCAACCACCATGCTGTAAGCCTAAGCAGCCCAGAGGCTGCCCAGAAAGGCTCGCGTAGAGAAGAACGAAAGACCTCAGCTCATAACCCCTGGATTAACTGTCATGTGAATGACCCATCTTGAAAGTGTATCCGCACTGTGCAAGAAGCTTAATATTCTGGGGAGGAAAAACAGTTTTTCCTCTACCCTCTGGGTTCTTGGCTGAGACTCCCCTGTAGTAAAAAGAATGAACAGGAAAAAAACATAAGTTTAATAACATGTATACCTCCTATAAACATGGAAAACTAAATCACCTTCCTGAAATGGCCCAAGCCACCACCTTAAACAACATTGCCAGCTAAAGACAAAAGAAAGATGTTGGTGGGGGGGCAGTTATGAGAGATTAACAAGCAAAGCAATAAAGGTATTGTTGTTACATAGCTCTAAGTGGTATCATCTCCACTGATAACTTCCTACAGATGTAGAGTCATTCTCTTCTGTACAGAGAGGGAGACAGCTTCACAAATGGAGGTTCCCTTATAAATCAAAATGTCTCTTAAAAAGGGTAACTTCTCAGTTTTCAGAGTATTTTTCCATGTCTGCTTTTTAAAAAATAAATAAATAATTAGCCTAAAATAATCATCATGCCAATGTGGCATATTTTTGGGTGGTGTATTTTGCTCCCCTTAAATACTTTTTTTTTTTTAAACATATAGATCTTATTTTTTTTTTAAAGATTTCATTTATTTATTTGACAGACAGAGATCACAAGTAGGCAGCGAGGCAGGCAGAGAGAGAGGGGGAAGCAGGTTCCCCTATGAGAGAGCAGAGAGCCCTATGTGGGGCTCAATCCCAGAATTCTGGGACCATGACCTGAGCCCAAGGCAGAGGCTTTAACCCACTGAGTCACCCAGGCACCCTTCTCCTTCAATACTTACAAACATTTTTTTAAGTCTCTCCAGCTTTTGTTAGGCCGTATTTTGTAATTGTTTTCATCTGTGTACTCAGGCAAACTTAGACTGAATTGATAGGGTTACATATTGACTTCAAGATCATGACCATTTATTCTTAAGCTATGAAATTAAAACTCCGTATTTTACTGGCAATCAGGAAAACAAAACAAAACAAAAGTAACTTATACCACATGGAGGAAAAAGGAGTCTGTTTTTAGGAAAAGCCCTACTAAAATTATAGATTTATATACATGGTTAACTTGTTATTTTCTCAAGCTTGTAAAGTTTGGGGATGGTTTTGAAACTGCTGAAAAGCATAAAGTTGAACAAAACCCAAAATGGCTGCACTAATGCTTTAGCAAAGCTGGATTTTCCTTTTATCCTCTCTGTTGCAAACCTTCCCTCCTCCTTTCTTGGCCTTTTGTTTCAGGAACATGGTACCACCCTGAGGACAGGAGGAAGGACGCTGGTAGCAAGTACACAATTCCTGTCAAAACAGATTAGATGCTGTATTTTCCTACTCCCCACCCCGCCCCTTCCTCCAGGCAGGCTTGAAGTTTTGAAGGCCATAGCCTATGGCAGCCTCCTTTGTTCCGCAAAGCAAAAAGCTATTGTTTCTCTTTATCCCAAACTCTGTCTTGATGTATTATTTTGGTTCTCAGGCACAGAGGAAGATTTTAGACAACAGTTTGCCTCACAGTAATGCATAAGTGATACAGGGATGCAGTCACAGCTCTGGACAAGGGGAACTGGGTTCTAGTCTCTCATCATAAAGGGGAAAACTTATGACCATTCCCTAGCTTGGAAGAACAGAACTTTGGAAATGAGGAATAAGATAGATCATTTGTTTCTAGACCTTGGGTCAAAAGTAGGGGCTTAGTCCCTCGAATCAAAGTGGAAGTCTGATAAGCAGGCATTTGATTAGGGCAGGTTTAACAAGTCTGACTTGATGCTCAAGGAGTTAATTGGCCTCAGATGTGGGAATAGCAAGGGCTGTCCTGAGGGACTAGAAACCAAGCATGTCATTTTATCGAGTTTTGTACCAAACCATATGCGTCATTTCAAGATTCTAGTGCCAGAATGGCAAACGAGTTTCAACTTTCAGACAACCGTGATTTATTAGTAGCAGTTGCCTAGAGTAATATATTGAGAGAGACTGTGAGGCAGCATCCAGGCTCTGCGGGAAAGAAGGGATGACTGATTAATGATGTCTTTCACCAGTGCAGACAAAGCTACGCGACATGCATTCCATGCCTTCCCTAACCCTGTGTTAAATGGGACTAATTGCAACATTGTAAATGTGCCCCTCATCACAGGACCCAGCATGAAAACTAATTCATGATACCTTTATTGCTTTGTACAGTATCACGTGTTTACTGTGAATTTAAGAACAAATCCATAGTCATAAGATTAGTGTTAAATGGGTAGTCGGAACTAACTTAACAGTATGACCTTGAACAAAGCACTTGATCTCTTTTCTTCTATAGCACAAGAATATAAAATCTTCTTAGCAGGTTGTTAGGAGGGTGAATGAAAGAACACAAAAGAATATGCTTTGTAGACCATGAAAGCTATGTGCATATTAGTAGTTATTAAGACTTACTTTCTTATGGCATATTCTTACCCATTTTGGCCCAAACTTGTAAGTCTTATTTGTTCCAACTCTTTAACTCTCTATACCTAATCCATCAGAAGCACTATTCAGTCTACCACTGTAAGGAAAAGGTCTCTTCCTTCTGTTCCCACCGATGCCTCCTCAGTTCCTTTCTTACTACCTAATACTTATGTTATGACATCATCTTCAAATCAGGTAGGTTTTCTTGGCTAAACTGGTTATCTACAATTGGGTCAAGCTATAGGTAGGAAGAAATTAAGTCAGGACAAATGGTGGAGAAGAATCAGGTAGACAGACCTACAGACCAGAAACTAGACAGAGAAAAACAGCATCAAGGGTCCAAGTAGGCTGCTAAAATCTAGAAATAGAGTGCAAATCTGACGTGTGAGTCAAAAATCCAGGCAAGAGTCTGGCAGAGCCAGAGTCAGAATTCAGAGAGATAAACAGGCAAGAGATGGGAGGACAGAAAGATCAAGAAGGTTTCTAATAAAGGTTCTAATAAAAAAATTAAGAACTTCCATCTGCTTCCCCAGAAGTTGTCAACATACGTTTCCTGGTTTCACTCAGATCATCTCATTTTCATGTTTGTTTGTTTGTTTTTTAAATATATTGGGATTTTTCAAATAAGCATTCTTTTTTCTTTCAAATATACATTCTTCTAAGAAAAAGTGATTTATTGTCAAAAACTTAGAAAGCCACTGTCCTATAATACTCTTCCTCCATTGTAAAATACGTCTGCATGCTATTTCCCAAATATTTAGTACATTTTCCCATCTCTACTTCACTAATGCTCTCTGGGCCATACTTAGACGCCTGTCTTAACTTCCTTCTAGCCTCCCCTATTGAAATTTTCTCCATGGTGTAAGACCCAGCTCGTATGGCTCCAATCCTGAGTTAACACCTAGAGGAACCTCTGTCTTTCTCCCCTCTCCTTATAGAGTTTTTAACATTATGCATTTAGCAATTACCACACCTCATATTGCCAGCAATCTTTGACAAAAGCAGGTGCCTGATTTCTTCACACTGATTGTAAGTTCACCCCCAAAGAATATAAAAAATGGTTTCCATGCTTTTTATTTCTTTAACTGAATTTTACCTATAGTAGGAAACTGTTAGTAGTTTTAAATAAATATAAATCGAAAATATAATTGGCTTATAGATACTTCTTTTTAAAAAAAAAAAATTTATTTATTTGGAGAGTGAGAGAGAGTGTATAAGTGGGGGGTGGGGGAGAGCAGAGGGAGAAAGAGAAGCAGACACCCAGTGAGCATGGAGCCTGGCATCGGGGTCAATTCCAGAAGCTTGAGATCATGGCCTGAGCAGAAGGCAGACACTTAACTGACTGAGCTACCCAGATGCCCCTACAGATACTTCTTTTTTTTTTTTTTTTGAAGATTTTATTTATTTATTTGACAGAGAGAGATCACAAGTAGACGGAGAGGCAGGCAGAGAGAGAGAAAGAGGGAAGCAGGCTCCCTGCTGAGCAGAGAGCCCGACACGGGACTCGATCCCAGGACCCTGAGATCATGACCTGAGCCGAAGGCAGGAGCTTAACCCACTGAGCCACCCAGGCACCCCCAGATACTGCTTTTTTGTTATAAATGGATTCTACTGATTCTAGAATTAAACAACATCTAGCCAGAAAAAGAAAAGAGAGCACATTAATTTTCATCTAGCACAACAACACCCAGATGCATTCTTTCTTTAATCACAAACCAAACATCAGACCTAAAAGGGTGTTTCCATAATGCTGTATTGGGTTTAAAAAATATTTTTTCACTACTTGGATGATTTTAAACTATAATTTTAAAAGCAGCAATGTTCCCATGCACAGAAAATTTCTATCACCTATTCCATCTCTTAGACAAAGTTAATCTGTTTTGATTTCAAATTGCCAAAGCATTTTCAAAGACATGTTGTCCTTTTCTTACTTCAACCGAAGAGACACAGTTTCATCCAACTTGTGTGAAAGTTTTAGTTGATATTTTAAAAGCCAGATTAATAAGAGGTAATACCCAGAAATCAGTTCAACCTGATGGTTTTATTTGAATATATATTGTGGAAGAATGAGCTCATTAGTGGGTAAAAGAATAAAAATAATGTCATTCTCTGAGGGAAGAGAAAATAGTGAAAAATTTGTATGGCTTCAGTGGAACTGGCAGAATATTCTTATCTTTCAACTTCTGTACCATGG
Source organism: Enhydra lutris kenyoni (assembly GCF_002288905.1). NCBI lineage: Eukaryota > Metazoa > Chordata > Mammalia > Carnivora > Mustelidae > Enhydra > Enhydra lutris. The sequence goes on along the minus strand of NW_019154154.1, from coordinate 1,457,394 downwards.
TCTGGGAATTATAGCTGATCCAGCATTAAGTTATCATTACTTCTCTAGCCCGTATTTCTTGATGGACTTAATGATGATGTCTTGACTTAACATGTCTGCCAAGGAAATGTATTCGTTCCATGCAAACTTGAGTATCTGCTTCTCAGTCTACTGGTAATGAACATGAAAAAAGGATACAAGCACTTAGATATCTAGCCCAAGGTATTTAGATCAATATTTAAGAAATGTTGAGAATAATAGAAGAACAGCAGTACCCAAGAAAAAGGTAGGGGAAAAAAAAATCTCTTGACTAGAAGTGAAAAGTTGTAGTCACACTGCCTCTTCTGACACTGTTCAGCCAAATGGGAAAAAGTCTGGGAGGAACTTGTGGAAATTATTTTGGAGCCAATAAAATTACTGTAAATGGTTCTATCTTTGAGTAAAATAAAACATGGCATTGATGGATTGTAATGGCATGGGTTAGGTCATACATTAATGCCATTCCCTATGATTTCTTTAGCCCAAGAGTCTCAATATTATTTTGCATCATGCTAAGGCATAAAGCTACAGGGCTGAATGGGGATCTAGCTGCCTTAATAGAAACTAACTTTAGGTGAACAGTTGTGATATCTAAAAGATGAAAGGCAAACGGGGCCCTTAGCTATCAAAATAACATGCCAACTAATTAGAACAACCTCTGGGTTGAATAACCTACATGACCACACCAACATGTATTAGTTCTGCCTGTTGGTCACTTAGGAGTGGTTCATTGTCTCCAGTGCCATCAATATCACTATCATTTTAGCTGTTACAGTGAGACCTTTGTATAATAACCAAAAGGCATTTGAAAATTAGAAGAGGCTATACCTCTTGCTCTACAGAGAAGAAATATATGCTCAGGATTGAAAAGTGATATGTACCCTCTTCCACAGTCAACACTCTCTGCTCCAGTAATCCAGACTTTTCCTGTCCCCCTCCTGGGAGCTGAATGTGGGAATCTGTCGAATTCAGGGGAGGAATACTGCAGAGAGCACCATAGGCCTGCCAAAAGCCTTGGTGTTGTTGACTATGTTCCAGCACAAAGAAAATCTGGTTTGGATTATTGCTGGTTGTTTCAGCGATAATAAAATTGGCCAGATGACCACTTCAATACTGGTCATAAACACTGGCTTCCATATCCAGGGACAGAGAAAATTGTGGCAGGCCAAATGAGTGCCAGGAGGTCAGTCTGAAAGTAAGCAACAAACTCTGTTCCTTTGACTGATGGTCCCTCTTATCTTCTTCTCATTAAAATTAAGGTGGCCAAGGGAAAGACCTAGAAAAAGGTCATAAATACATGTCTAAGGTATGATCCACACTTGCAAGATTTGGAGGTAGAATACAGTGATAGGACAACCATGGGGGTCTAGCAGGAGGGAGAACAAATATGATGGCCCTGATGGAGTTTTTCTCCATTGAAGCACTTTTGAAACTTGTTTTCAAGGTGATATGGATGCCATGATTACTTGTGTGAGGAAATTCATTTAAAACAATGTTCCAATGTCTGTTCATGGTTAAAATGGACAAAAACTATTGTTTCTTTGAGTAGTCAATTCTAGTGACAGAAGTTTTACACTTTTTTTTTTTTTAAGATTTTATTTATTTATTTAACAGAGAGACACAGTGAGAGAGGGAACACAAGCAGGGGGAGTGAGAGAGGAAGAAGCAGGCTTCCTGTTGAGTGGGGAGCCTGATGCGGGGCTTCATCCCAGGACCCTGGGATCATGACCTGAGCTGAAGGCAGACAGTCAATGACTGAGCCACCCAGGCGCCAGGAGAAATTTAACACTTTTTTTTTTTTTTAAACAATTTATTAAAACAGTAAGAATTAGGGGCACAGTGTATGGAAATTATGCTAAGAGAAAGAAGGCAAGGTATTTATCCGACTCAACTCTACAGAACCCTAGGGCAGAAAGAGACTTAAGGATTATCTATCCAGTCTTTGTGCTAAAGCAGAAATCCCTCTTTAAAAAAAAAAAAAAGACTTTTATTTATTTGAGAGAGAGAGAATGAGTAGGACAGGCAGAGAGAGAGAGGGAGAAAAAGAATCTTAAGCAGACTCTACATTGAGCATGGAGCCTGACGCAGGGCTCGAATCTAGGACCCTGAGACCATGACCTGAGCCAAACCAAGAGTCAGATGCTGAACCAAATGCACCACCCATGCACCCTACAGAAATCTCTTCAAAATATTCATGATAGGCAGTTATCTGGGGGCTTGTTAACTGCAACAAGGGTGAATGAGCTCACTGTTTTTCGATACAGTCTATCGAATTACTCCTCCAGACAGTGACTTTAAGTCAGCTTCCTTGACTTCCTGTTCAGTTTCTAGTTGCACCCAATAATTTCATCCACTCTTTGACCTGACATATCTTCATTTACATTCACAGCTAGGAGCTTACAAGCTATAAACTTTGGGCACGTTCCTTAACCTCTCTGTCCCTGTTTCCTCTTTTTTAAATGGAGATTATGATAGTATCCATCTCAGAAAGATGTTTGAAGGGCTAAAGGAATAAATACATGCAAAGTATTTAGAATAGTACCTGACAAATGACAGGCAGTTGATACATAGTTGTTGAATGACTTAAGAACTTTTGACAATTACACAAAGATAAGAGTGATAATTAGTATGTTGGAAAGCATATTTAGAATTCCAGAAGATTTGATTAGGTTATGGCAATCTAACAAAATTCACAAGATTAAAATTAGTAGTGATAAATTTAAAAAACAATTCTGAGGATGCCTGGGTGGCTCAGTTGGTTAAGCATCTGCCTTTGGCTCAGGCCATGATCTTAAGGTCCTGGGATCCAGCCCTGTGTCAGGCTCCCTGCTCAGTGGGGAGTCTGCTTCTCCCTCCCCCTACTTGTGCTCTCTTTTTCTCTCTCAAATAAATAAATAAAATATTTAAAAAATTTTTTTTTAAATTCTGTGCCAAAAGAATGTTTAGATCAGAACAGTGACTTAATTCATAATAGAAGAAAATAGGTTTAATGATAATAGAAATGAAAACCCTTGGAAGTGTCTTGACCACAAAACCCGCTTAAGCTAAGAGTAGGAATTGGCTATTTAAAAGTCAGTGCAGAGTTGGAGCAGTATGTATAAGAAAATGTGGATTGTATGTGACAGTATACTAAAATATACATGTGACCCAAAAATGTGCCACTTTGGCATGTGGACTATTTTGAGCTGGAACCAATCAAGACCAGCAGACTTAGGAAAAACTTTGACTTCTCCCTTAACTGCCTAAAAGAATTTAAAATGGGGGGTGGTGGTGGTCTGGCCTAAAACAGAAGTTATTATCAGAGATATTATTATACTGTTATTATTTTTTAATCTAAAAAAATCTACCTGCATGGCAGGACAAACACCTGATTACCAAACATCTGCTCTTTCTGTGATTGTCCTCCTCTCCCTTTGAAGAAGCCCCTCCCTACACCATTCCATATCCCAGGATGGCACATTAGCCTCAATTCCCTGACTGCCTTTCAGTCCCATATTTTTTATGGGCTCTAATACCTATGAAGTTAAATTTGTTTTTCTCTTATTAATCTGTCTTATGTCAATTTAATTATAAGACCAGCCAAAACACCTAGAAGGGAAAAGGGAGAATTTTTCCCACCCCTTCAGTAACTATATCTCTCTAGAGCTGGATCTATATATATTTTAGAGTATATATAGCCAATACCTTTGGGGAGTAGGTAGGGTTGGGTGACTTCGATGTTGCATTGTTGTAAATACCTCGACAATATATATTATTTTTATAATGATATAATGATTTATAATGATTTTATAATGACTTTATGATTACTTTTATTACATATAAAGCTATAAATATATATTATTTTTACAATGATTAAATAATAAAGGAAATGCAATCGCAGTTTGCATTAATGGAAATAAATGTTATATTTTTATCCACAAGCTCTAAATTCTAGTAGACCTTGTTTCTTACCCTTTTCCATAGGTTTGGCAGTCTGGTTAAGTATAATTCTTCTCAGAATAATGGTTTTATATGCACAAAATAAAATAGAGAGGATTAAAAAGGGAACTATATTATAATTCATTATCAAAATATTAAAAAAACACTGATATATTTATATATAATCTAGCTGTGGATATAATAATACCAAAAATTAATTTTGAAAGAGATGAACTTATAAAAATTTCAAATATCTATAACAACTATAATGTGATATAAAATTATCTGTGATTTCTATTAGTTTCAAATCACAAGTATTGCTAATCCTACTGCCCTTTTGTTGCCTACATTTGTAATTGAAGGAAGAGATAAAAATTTTAGTCAGAGATTAGCTTTTTTTTTTTTTTTTTTTTTTAAAGATTTTATTTATTTATTTGACAGAGAGAAATCACAAGTAGGCAGAGAGGCAGGCAGAGAGAGAGGAGGAAGCAGGCTCCCTGTTGAGCAGAAAGCCCGATGTGGGGCTTGAACCCAGGACCTGGGATCATGACCTGAGCCGAAGACAGCGGCTTAACCCACTGAGCCACCCAGGCGCCCCAGAGATTAGCTTTTGATGGGAGGGGAGGGAAAGTCTTTATTTTCCCCATCTAAGTTTTCACCACACTCTGGATTGATTAGACACATATACCAAGACTCTGTGACCGAATGAGGTTATCCTATTCTTAGAAGAACATTAGTGAGTCAGAAATAAGCTAGAGGAAGACATAAAGCAGAGCAAGGGGTCTGGAAATCATGTCACATGAGAATGCTTAACCTACAGAGGAAGACAGCCTGATAATTACCTTCAAATAATGACACAGAACTTTTGCCATGGGCCAGATACTGTTCTCAGCACCTGTTCCTGGCAGTACACAGGCCAGGACTTCCCCCGACCCTTTCTGTAATCACCCAGCTTTCTTCACAGAAGAAGGAACCTCAGGGACATTATCACTGGTGTAGTTAACCAGGTAGGCTTTTTCTCCTATTTGATCAATTCATTTCAATTCAAGACCTACTTACTGAGTTCCTACTTTGCATATGAATGGGACTAGAAACTATCAAGAACTTTGAGAGGAGAAAAACAGAGAAACCCAGACCAAGACAGAGGCAGAGACAGACCAACAGACAGCATAGGAAAGAGATATTTCGCCTCAGTCACCATTCCGATTACATCTGGGGGATAGAAAGGAAAGACAAAGTATTTGATTTACCAATAATGATTTATTCATATGCTACCTTTTTTCCAAAAAGACACAATTAGGAGGGTAGGAAAGCAGTTGTATATATACTTTAAATGTATCAGGCATAACATAAATGCCATAATCATCAGGAACATACATTCAGAACCAAATCTATTGAAACACTGTCTGACAATAGATTACTAGAAATCAAAACTCATCAATAAAATCTAGGATAAAAGTCCCCATTGTTATAAAAGAGAAAAAAAAAACCAAAAACAAAAACAGAATACTGCAAATCCACAGATGAGAGAATGACAAATTTGGCCTGGAATAGATGAGAGAAGGGGACATTTTACAAGGCCTTGAGGGATGAGTAACATTTCAACAAATGAACATCAAAGGAAATGCTTGTCTCCCAGGCTGATGGAAGACAGGGTGGGGAGTTATGAAAGTTCTTTCTGGGAATGAGGGCAGTCTGATAGAGCTTTAGCACTGGATGAGTGGGCTGGGGGCAAGGCAAGGAAGAATAATAGAGGATACAGCAGTAAAAACTGGTGGCAGACTGTGGATGACTTGTAATCACTGGCTAAGAAGTTTGCTTTGGTTTCCTTGTAATCTTTTTATTTTCGTATTTTTATTCAAGTGTAATTAATATGCAGTATTATATTAGCTTCAGCTGCACAATATAATGATTTGACAATTCTATACATTTCTCAGTGCTCATCAAAATAAGTGTGCTTTTAATCCCCTTTATCTGTCTCACCCATCCACCCCCATCCATCTCCCTTTGGGCAATGACCAGAGTCTGGGGCACCAGACTTGAAAGAAGCATATAAAAGAGAGGTCTCATGACATTTTCTTTCTTATTCCACATAGATGCTGTTTTTTTTTTTTTTTAAGATTTTTTATTTATTTATTTGTCAGAGAGAGAGGGAGAGAGAGCGAGCACAGGCAGACAGAATGGCAGGCAGAGGCAGAGGGAGAAGCAGGCTCCCCGACGAGCAAGGAGCCCGATGTGGGACTCGATCCCAGGACGCTGGGATCATGACCTGAGCCGAAGGCAGCCGCTTAACCAACTGAGCCACCCAGGCGTCCCCCACATAGATGCTGTTTTAAAAAGTCTTCTTTACTCTCAGAATTCTTTGACTCACTCATGTGAAGGGAAAATCTTTTAGTTCATTTGGATTTGATTTTTAAGAAATTATTTTCAATTTTGTGATAAATTAATATCAAGGAAGAAAAGCAGCTGGAATTGTCAAGATGCTAAAAGGAAACTCATCCTTATTAGCATTTCCTTTTATATTTATCTGACAAAATGAAAACAAATGCATTGTTTTCCACACTATGTCATCATGGCTGATGACATTTTTCTTTACCTATGCAGCCTTTTCTGATTTTTTAAAAATCTTACAGCTCTTGTTCAAATTATAATTCTTATCGAAACTTAAAGACAAAGTTAATGTTGTGTGGAATTTTGACCAATGGTCCATCTTAGTTCAATAAAATTCCAGAGCTAATAGAGATGGCAGATTATCCTATTAAGCATATATTTTGTCTTACCATGCCTATCATATCACAGAACTCTGATCTTCCTTAATAGGGGTATCTTGGGATGATATGAACATCCCTATCTTCCTCATAGGGATGTTCCAGAAAATAAGCTACTGGCTCACTATTATTATTATTATTATTATTTATAATTTTTACATTTCATAAAATTAAAATCATATAAAATTTATATAACATTATATAAAATTTATATACAATTAAAATAAAATGATTTATATTTTCATTTATAATAATAATTTTAATAATAATCATTATTATTTTAATTACATCTCACATAGTTCGAAAAAAGACAAAAAAAAAGTTTCCATGGAAGAATATTGACTCAGCCATGCTCTTTCAATACTCCTACACATTTTCTTCCCTATCCACCCAGAGACCGCTAAGGCAAATGGTGCTGCCTACATCAAGATTTCACTGTATTCTACTGACAGAGGAACTCCTTTTTCATTACCATTGATTCATGTCTTGATTAGAGGACCTACTATAATTTATTCTATCTGTTTACAGGGCTGTCCAGTCTCTCTCTTATACTACTGGCTCACTGGAGGAGCCCATCTTTCAGTGACAAAGAGAATAAACCAGCTTGCAATGAGCTGGCTGCTCTTTCCATGTGAACAGCTTTTTCACAACCACAAACATAGACAACTGAGCATTTTTTATATTTATAACTAAAGCCGTTGGAAATCCTAAGCTCTTCCCCTGAAGTGGGGATGGGATGCTACAGTTCAGTTCCATTGTGGACTGTGAGAGTATGCATGTGTCTACCAATCTTACATGGCAATGTGGACATGTTGTTTAGTACAGTGAGCCATACAGCTATTTCTTATTTTCCTTTGCATAGGAGTTCTTAATCCTAGAATCAAGGATCTATGATTCCAAAGTCTTCCTTCTCAATTCCTTTTAGAAGTTGTCCTGGTCATAGCACTCCATGGTCTCCGTTTCCCTTGGACAGTCTGCAAAGAGTCCTTAGCATCGACTATAGACTCTGATTGAGTTTGCTACCTATTCAAAAGTAAGCTTGTCATCCTTGCCAATCATCTGTAGCAATTTTTAAAAAAAATGAAAATATGTAAAGAAAACTAAATCTGAGAGATGGAAAAAAAATTGAGACGCCAAAGTACTATTTCTATCTGGACACCGCTGAATTCTCTGCTTTCAAAGCAAAAGTTTCACGGTCTTTGCCACAATCAATGTGTAAGTGTAAATGTGTGTTTATGAAACATTTGGGAGATACTGAATATTCACAGCCTGTGTTATTTTTCCATGGTTTTCCAGAGGTTAGAAGAAAATGATTAAAATGTAGAGCTCTAGAAATGAGTAAGTAAAGTCAAGGTTCAGCAATAGGATATAAGAAAGAATAGAGAGAATGTACATTTTCCATTTAAGACAAGGCTACTGATAAGAAGTACCTACAAGAGATCACCATCCTTAGACATTTTTGCTATTCTTCCAAACCCAACTCAAAGCCTGCCTTATATAACTTTCACTGGTCCCCCTTCCTTCTACTGCGTTCATAGATTGCATTTCATAATTTACTGTTCATTTTGCACTGACTTAGCCTGCACAGTTATAACCCCCTTGATACAGGACTTTTTCCCCCTAATTCTTTTGTACCGCTTGCATGCCTACTCCAGTACCAAACATATGGTAGATGACTGGCTAATTGATTACATAGATTTAAAAAAAAAAAAAGATTTCAACACTAACAAGATTGAACGCAAATGTATCGGAGGTAGGTTTAATTCCAAAGGACTCTGGCAAAATGCTTGGAATTAAAGACTATACCATCTAGGCTGTTTTTAATAAATGGCTGGAACCACTCACAACAAACAAGAGCAACTGAGCTGAGAAACAAGGAATCTTTCAAAAGTCATCATACTTAACTCATAAGACTCAAAACATATAAGCGAATACACTTTGTGAGAAAGTTTAGATGGTCTGTTACTGTGGTAATTGTTAACATGAATTTTCACTGAGAGATGCCAGAAATGTTTAAGTGCTGTTATGCACCTATTTTTGAACAATATACAGAGCTTCTTACATTGAAATTCTATTATATTTCCAAATCCAAATGTGTTAAACGGACTTGAGGTTTGCAAACTTAATCCTATTAAATGTCATTTTGAGCATTTTGAAAAGTTGCCCAACATCCATAATAATAAACAGCACTTGGAACTAATGAAGCTACTTCATCTAAGCAGATCAAAGTGCTTTTAAAGATTGATGATTTATCAGTGTTCTCTTGCTTTCTAAACTGACTTCATTCCTCCTATTCTGTAAAGTACTGGTCTTATAGTTTAGTTTTGTTTTGTTTTGTTTTGTTCTGTTTAATCTACAGCAGTAATCGTCCCCAACCTGCCATTGACCTGACAGAAAACTCAAGAACACTGAAGTTAATGTCTATTACATTTTTTTTGGTAAATTGGACAATTTTGGTTCAGTGTAGGTAAATTTCTTGACTTCTTTTGTCTAATATTGAATTAAAAAAAGAAGGGAAATCATGTCCGACCTTGTTTACTGTTTTGTCTCCAGCACCTGTTTACAGTCTCTAGTAAACAAATACATGCTGAGGAAATACTTTTTTAATGAGTGAATAAAGTAGGCATCGCAGTACAGGGATAGAAATTGTGCAGTGAAGACTTCAGAAAGACAAGCAAAAGTAAATCTAGGCCCAAGACTTGCTCTCTGCAGGAGACAGTGGTGATAGCAGGCAGGAGGCAGGACTGCTCAGGTAAAAGTCTTTCTCCAGTCATGAACTCAGAAAGGCACTGAACATTTGGATAGAAAACCAGATTCAGGAAACAAAGCTTTTCTTAGTAAATATCTTATCTGCCCCAAAGCAAGAAGAATTTACAGGAATATTAACTAAAACTTGGTGGAGGGGGTCTTCTACAAAGTTTCTTCCGAACTCAAGATATTAAGTGGAAATTGGTAGAATGTACTCTGCAAAACAACATGGTGTCTTTCCTGATGTAACATGCTTATTGCTTATTAAATAAGGAAATATCAGTGAGGCTTCCACAGGCTCACTTAATTTAGCCATCCTTATTTTTCTGAATCAATCAGCACAGTCACATTAAATATTCCGACCAAGAAGGACTTTAGAAACCTGTTTGCATGACTGAAAAGAGGTAAGTGAATGATTATTTTATATCCTACTGGCTTTTAACAAACATGCAATACGTATTTGGCTCCATAGTGTTTTAATTTCTATAGAACAGGAGCTGAGAGCTGGCTGTCCAAGTGAATACACAAAGGCCTATTTTTACCTGTCCTGCCTACTAACACTACTATCATTTCCATACAGCATACTGTCTTTTCTTGATCATTCCCATTCCTCCCCCTTCCCTTCTCCTTTCACACCTGCTACAATCTCATTAATACTTAAAGGTCCAATTAAAATACTGTCTACTCCTATGGAGACCATCTTGCTTAGGAGGGTGAGATTTCCTGCCATCTGCAGTCCTCACTTACCATACTCTTTGCTTTACGTCCTCCGCATCCTCTTTTCTTACCAGCTCATGATCCCTTTGATAGCAGGGACTGACTCTTTTTTCGTTTTGTCTTTCCAGAACCTGAGTATAGCAGATGCTCAACAAATACTGAAAGAGTAAAGGGTTGAGTGAGAGAACCAACAGGGACCTTGAATGAAAAAAAAGTCTTCTCTGTAAGAGAAGACGACCCAAAGGCACTGGGCTATGACAGGAACAATTAAAACTGTGATAAGAATGAGAAACTAACAAACTGAGAAACAAGGATTTCTGAATACCAAGTCCAAGCATGTGGTAAGGGGTCGGTTCAGTATATGTCAATTCTCAGATAATCTAAATCTTATTTTAGTTTCATATTTAGTAACAACTTCAACAAAGATTTTCTTACTCTTTTATCATTATTTTAGGATCTATTCCTTTATTTGATAAAAACAGAAATAATTAGGACAAAATGCTCATCCTTTAAATGAATGGACCCTCCTAATGTACAGCAGTCTCATTTAACATGCAGGGAGAAGCAATTTATTGACTAGTACTCTAATGTTGGGAAAGTCTATGCAATTCTATAGTTTAGTCCCCAAAGACCAGATCTCCATTAAAGGCCAAAATTATCCTTTGAAAGAAAAGTATGCTTTCTACAGTTGTATATAGTAGATGTTTTTTGAACTATAAGATAAGGCTTCATAAATATATCCTTCTGTTCTTTTCTATGCTGTGTTTATTCTGTTTGTTCAAACCAATAGCTAAAACATAAAAGGATGCTTTCTCAAGAGACTGAGTATTAGAAAGTCATGCATCTAAGTGCACAGAACATTCAGTCTGCCAAGAACAGAATCAAATATCTGAAAAAGTAGTTTGATTTCTTGGTTAATAACATTTCATAGTTGTCAGCCTAACCTCTCTAAATAGAACTGGTTCCCTAAACAAAGTAACAATGAGAAATGTGGTTGGGATAATGGGGGGATGGCTGGAGGTACTGTGTAAAACTGGCCTCCATGCTGAGAATCAAATATAAAGACAGACAGTAGAGATTCCTCCTTTGGTCGTATGAAACATTATTCTATAGTCAGAAAATATCAGAGAAGGATGAGTTGGGAAAAACTAAAGTCTGTAGTTATGAACTTCTATAAGCCCAGTGAATGGCAGAGTGGGAAGCATTACAGGGTGGGATTTCCAGAAAAGTTATCTAGGTTTAAATTTAAATACACTAGAATTTCCTACAAATGTAGTTCATGGTTGAGAGAAGGACAAAGAAACAAAATTCTACAAAACTACTGATCTTCAGAAGAAAGGAAGTAATGGGAGAATGGGGTGGGAGGGCCGGGGGGAAGGTCTGTGAATCAATCACCTTAAGTTAGAGGCATGTGTGGTCCAGGGACCCTGGCATTCTCAAGGTCAAAACTAGCTTCATAATCATACTAAGACATCACTTGCCTTTTCATACCCAATCTGTCAGGATATGTCAAAACAAGGATATTTTCCAAAAGCTACGTGACATGTGATATCAGACAACTAAATAATGCAGAAGTCGATATGAGAATCCAACTATCTTCTATTAGGTCAGATATTATAGAGCTTGTTGAAAATATAAAACAGTGCCATTCTTTCATTATTTTTTTCTTGTTGTAGAAAATGACTATAGCTGTTTTTATAAAATGTATTTTTTAAAAATATTTAAGTAATCTCTACACCCGAAATAGGGCTCACACTCAGAACCCTGACATTAATAAGAGTCACATGCTCTACCAACTGAGCCAGCCAAGTACTCTAATAAAATGTATTTTTTAACATATAATTATTTACTAGTTTGATTCTAAACAAAATATATATTTCTAAAATTGTTTTAATTTTGAATATGGTAAATATGGATATATGTTATTCACATAGACAAAATTCTGGAGGTTCCCCAATAATTTCTAACACTCAAAGATGCCTGAAGACTAAAACTTTGAGAACTACTGGTTTATACAGTCTTATAAATGACTTCATTATCCCCCCATTTGCTCAAGGTAAGAATCTTCTAGTCATCTTTCATTCTTTTCTTTCACTCATTTTTCTATATTTCAGCTATTACCAGAGCCTGTTAAGTTCTATGAACAAAATATATCTCTGTTCCACTCACTTCCTTCGAACGCTACTACACCACCATAACTTGAGACCCACATCTGCTCTGACATGGCAACAGCACCTTTGCTGACATCCTTGCTTCTCTCCTTGTCTCATTCCAATCCACTCTATTACTCAGCAGGGCAGTTTTATTCAGTAGAAGCTACAACCGCAGTCAGTATTCAGATCCTGGGAATCTTTCAAGTATGTGACACAAGGTTTGGGACCTAAGAAAAACTATTGACTCAATTTTCTTTTTTAAATACACAAAATAAAAACTAATCCATATTCATTTTAAAATCAAAGACTGCCACATCAATTAGTCAACACAATTCAACTGGTTATAGAAAAGTTACATTTAATGAGGGATATGGATACAATTTAATATGCATGTTAAGATGTAGTATAAGGTCTCTAGAAGGGAGTGTATTTGGTTCATGCCTATTTCTCCATCTCGTATATTTTCCCACTTACTATGAACATTTTTTTTTTTTTAAGTGTTTAAATTTATTTATTTATTTATTTTTGAGAGAGTGCACGGGCATGCTCTTACAAGGTGGGGAGAGGCAGAGGGAGAGATAGAATCCCAAGTAGGCTCCACACCTGGTGCAGAGCCTGACTCAGGGCTCAAGCTCATGACCATGAACTGAAATGTACAGTCCAGTTCTTAACTAACTGAGCTACCCAGGTGCCCTCCCATTAACTACGATCTAAAAACACTGATGGGTCATTGTGCTTAGGAACATGACAAGCTCCTTCCCACCTTTGAGCTTGGGGATGTGCAATTTATTAAGTCTGAAGTATTCTCCAAACTCTTCTCAGAGTACCTTATTTCTCATAAGAAATATGAATTTTAATTTTTCAGAAAGACTGTCCTTGGCCATTCTATTTTTTAAATGGCTTCTTTACTCTACCACTCCAATATGTTTATCCTTTTATAATCCTAATTATCAGAATCCTGTAATTATCTTATTTACCTGCAGACTGCTTATTGTTTATATCCTCCAATAAGATTCAAGTTATCTTAGGGTAGAAATCAGAGATGGAAGATGTTTATATGTGGTCTGAGGGGGAGGAGGACAGAAGTGACCAGCACCCAGCTCATCCTTAAGCATGAGACTAACAACAGAAGCTCAAAAACTACTTAAAGAGTGAATGAAAAAATAGCAGCTCCCCATCTAATAGCTGTGCAACCTTATTTACTTATTTATTTTTGTTTTTGTTTTTTGTTAAAGATTTTATTCATTTGATGGAGAGAGAGCAAGAGCAAGAACACAAGCAGGGGGAGTAGGAGAGGGAAAGCAGGCTTCCCACTGAGCAGGGAGCCAGATATGGGGCTCAATGCCAGTACCCTGGGATCATGACCTGAGCTGAAGGCAGATGCTTAACAACTGAGTCACCCAGGCACCCCAGTTTTGTAACCTTAACACTCATGTTTCTGATTCAAATTTCCTTACCTGTTAAACCAGGAAAGCATTAGCTATGTTATACTTATTCATTCATTCATTATATATGCACTTGTCAAGAATCTATATATTCAAGGCATTGTTCTAGGCACTGAATATTTAATGAACAAAACAGACAAAATCTCTCTCCTCAGAGAACTTACATTCTAGTGGGAAAAATAGATTAATAAACAAGTGAATAAGTGAGTGTATAATATATCAAAAAGTGGCAAGAGCTGTGGAAAATATAAAACATAATAAAAGGATAAGGAAAGCTGGGTGTGGGGGGTAAGGAATTACAGTTTTTAAATAGGGTGTCAGAGAAGGTGAGAGATGACATTTAACCAAAGACCAAAAGGGTATTGCAGATACAGCGTGTAAATGAACATGAAGGTGAGTGTAGGCAAGGAGTAGCCACTCAATAGTAGTTAGTATTTTTGCTCAGTCTACCACCTGGGAAAGAACCAAAGGTACCACACTACATGCTTCAGAAAAACAAACAAACAAACAAGCTTTCATCATTTAGAAAGTTCATTTAAAAAATGAGGCTTTGGGTAGTAGGGCATTTTTTTTTTTTTTTAAGATTTTACTTTTAAGTAATCTCTACACCCAACACAGGGCTCAAACTTATAACCCTGGGATCAAGAGTTACATGCTCCACTGACTGAGCCAGGCAGTTGCCCCAGGTAGTATGGTGTGTTTGGAATCAAGAACGTATATATGTATATATATATACATAATCAAGGGTTAAAAGCATTGCCTATTTCTCATGCTCTTTAAAAATTCTGATTCTTGTAGGCCCTCTCTAAAACTGGACTAGGTTGTGTGAAGGAATCTTCCAATTTCCTGGGAAGAAGATGGCGAGTAGGACCCACTCTCAGCTTGATAAGGAAAAGGTACTTTATTCCTGCCAACTCTATAGGACTGAAAGGCTGCCCCGCCCCTGAGTTGGAATAGATTAATAGCAATACCTGTAATAAAAATGGCTACAGGGGCACCTGGGTGGCTCAGTCGGTTGAGCAGCTGACTTTTGATTTTGGCTCAGGGCCTGATCTCAGGGTCCTGGGATCTAGTCCCATGACAGGCTCCATACTTAACGGGTGGTCTGCTTGAGGACTCTTTCTCTCCTTCTCCATCTGCCCCTCCTACTGTTCCTATACTCTCTTTCTCTAAAATAAAAATAAATAAATAAAAATAAATAAATAAAATAAAAATAAATAAAAAATAAAATAAATTTTTTAAAAAGGCTACGTATTTTGAACACGTGTACCATTTATTTCTTACAACTCTGAGATAAGCACTGTTATTACCCCATTTTTCACAAGAGTCTCAGAAATTTAAGTATGGAACCACTAAGTAGCTGATTAGACCTCCTTGCCACCAAACACTGTGCCAGACGCTTCTCCATTACTTCACTTTCCTAAGCACCTATTAAGGATGAGAAGAAAAACATCACTGAAGTAACTTCTAGAAATGAATGGAGATTGTCTTGTCTTCTCCAGGACAGGGCAAAGAAATATCTTCATGTGAAGGGGAAATAAGGTGTTACTTACATAAAGTGGACATCCTAAAATATTCATAGAATATAAGTTCATCGATTATCCTAAGCAACGTTTGCCACATTCCTGTAATACTTACTGATAGAAAGGTTAAGGAGAATTCCTTTGTAATAGCTCCATTCCCTTGGATCCTCTGCTGATTCATCAAGCAGCAAACCATGAGACACTCTCCCTCTTCCAAAGTAACTCAAATGTTTAAATGCTTATCCATGGTCTCCTTAGTTGAGAACTGTCATTTCTTGGCCTAAATAAACATCACTCCGAAGTGCTGAAGCTCTCTGGGAACACCAATCTTATCTCTCTGAAGGTATTTGACTTATGTCTATAAAGTTACTCTGGGATGAGACGAGGAATAATTATACAGAAGAGTCTGTTATTGACTCTTGGCTGTTTTTGGAGTTATTTTTCTCAGAAATCTGACAATTGGAAGACTGAAATTAATATTTGACTACATTCCTAGTGAGCTATAATAGCTGATTTTTTTTCAGGAGTGTGATAAATGCTAGTTTGAAACTGAACTCAACAACTAATGGCAGTGGGGAGAGAAATTCGGATTAAGGCTATTGCACTGTAACTCCTCCAAATCCTAGGAATATCTTTAGAAATTAAAAAAAATATGCTGTACCTTAAAATAAGAAATTCTTCACATTCAAAGCTCAAGAAATAATACTAGGTTCAATAATAATAAAACATAGTCAGTATTTTATCTTTGTGATCTATAAAAATGTCATTCATTCAGTGCAACCTAAAGGTTAAGCTTACATTTTTAGAGTTAATTTTTTCCAATGATTCTGACCTTAATAAGAATAGGTTTCTATTAAAAAACAATCATTCACTATCCTGTTCTGTCCTTGTCTTGTACAGAAATTTTAATGATCTCATGATCCCATGTCACAGAAATAGATAAATACATCAGGCTTAAAATAACAAAAAGATAGAAAAGGAAAAATGAAAAAGGATAAGGGAAGAGAGTGAGAAAGAGAGAAGAAATATACTAAAAAAAATCTTCAAGAGAGAAAACAAAGAGAGAAAAGGGGAAAAATGAAAAACGATAAGGGAAGAGAGAGTGAGAGAGAAGAAAGATACTAAAAAAATCTTCGAGAGAGAGAGCAAAGAGAAAAAGAACATAAAGAGAGATAATCCAGTGAATGAAGAGACCTAGAAAAAGACTGAAAAGAATAAAAAAAAAAAAAGAAAAGCAGAGGAGGAGAGGAATAGGAGAAGGAGGATGAGAGAGAGGGGTGGAGGGTAGCTATGTCTGCTCAGAAGAGTAACTCTTTCTGACTACATTGCTGAACTGTAAACAACTGTAAGCTCTCAGTAAGTGTTGTTAGTCTGGTTAGTGTTGTCATTGCTTATACCTTTTACATCCAACCTATTAAAAAAAGTAGTAATTTTTGCTTATATTCTGTTTCCTATTGTTTCACTAAGCTTAGTTATCAAGGGAAGCATAGGATAGTGGAATTAGAAAGATCTAGATTCAAAATACTGGCTCTACTTCTTACTGGCTGCATTAATCAGAGAAAATAGGGAAACTTCTCCAAGTCTTTGCCTTCTCTTCTTTCAAATGGAGTTAACTGTAAAATCTACCTTGCTTGGCTTGTGATAAAATAGCAGTAAACGCTATGTATATGTAGCTGTCTTAATATGAATACTTTAGATTTAAAATCAATATCTCTGCCTAAGGAAAAAGACAGAAAGAATTCAGTACGATAACAGAGGTAGTGTCAGGGTATTAGGATAATTTTCAAAGTTTGGGGTAATAAATTTTTATTACTGGTATAGTGGAAATGCATGCATTTATAAAATATTTAACTTAAATATTCAGTACTGCATATTATTTGTGATATCTGAAAAATAATTTCACAGACCATTGTTCTTTTCATGTTCCAACCAGAATTGATCTTTTTTAATCACTGCCCATCCCCACTGTCTGATGGAAACATTTTATTACATTCCAGGAAAGTAAAGCTCTCAACCTCGGCTTTCCAGTGCCAACATTTCTATTTGGGCACAAAACATCTACCATCCCGTTATGTGCATTTTCAAAAAGAAATAAAGTGGACTCTTGGCATTATAGAATTAACATTTATAGCTTACATTTCAGAAGGAACCCCAAAGTTCCAGGATATATAGTCAATTTGTCATTTCTGAGATATGGATTATTATTACAAGCACTTCAAGGCTGGGGTGCGGACTGAGTCACTGAGCTGTTGAGAGACTAGAAGAGGCACTAGAAGACACATCTCAATACATTTGCACTGTCCCTCTCTTCATTATCATGTATTTACTTTATAGAGGAAATCATATGCTAAACAGGTATTCATGAATCTGAGGACTGACAAGTTCCCTGGAGGGATCACTCACAAATGGTGAGAGCTTACCGTACATCAGAAGTTATGAATATTTGAAGTCTCTTGCCTCAAACAGGTCAAACCAACACATTACACCTCTTTAATATACTCGTTAGGCACAGACTACTTATGGTAGGAAGAAATGCAAGTCTCATGAAAAAGGATGAAAAAGATGTACTTGCTGGTATGATATGTTCAGCGGCTCTCAGAATTCGGGGGTCAGAAGATAGTCCTTGTTCTAATATGCTATTGAACATTTTCTGGCATGAAAGATTTCATTTTTTTTTTCCCTAATAAAATATCTGAATACCTTGAGAGAGCAATGAAATAGTAAGTTCTCAGCATCCAGACTTCCTTTGGGATTAAAGTGGAAGTAAAATAAGAATTGCCTTTCATTAAATTTTCTTATTATGTCTTATGAAAATTAATTACCCCTTGAACAGATCAGATGTAAAACAGTTATACATTGTATGTTTCCTATTTCTCACACAGCATCTTTTCAAAAAATTAATTATAGCCAATAGTTTCAATTCAAAAGGGAATAATTAAAAGCAATGTGGGGGAATAAAGAGATAATGATGTCATTTTAAAATTAATTGAAGCACTTAAAAATTAACTGGCCTTTCTTAGAGTTTAATTTTTGTTTAAATTTAATAGTTTATATACATACAAGCATATTCAATATTTATATTAAATTTGATTTTGAATGTTATAGTCTGAGAAATCACTTAATATGTAATTTCTCTAAGTTTTTTTTTAAACCTTTCAATTTGTGTAAGACAGATTAAATATTTTAGATAAGGAATTTCTTTCAGCTGAGAACAATAAGCTTGCATAGAGCTGTCTGCTACATTTTGTGTATTTATGGGAACTTACTAAGGTCAGAGACAATGTCCTTTGGTGTCTCCAATTAAATTAGCCTACTACAAATATAGAATCCTTCCGTTGATTTTTAGTTATAATGACAAAATTCTAGAAAATAATGATGCCTCAGACACACACATACCCAAACCATCAGAAATAATGACAAATAAGGGTCATGTGTCTAGTTCTTACCAAGATATAGACAGAAGGCTCAGTGTGCATTTACCTTTCTCGTCCCAGCCAAGAAGCCCTCAGGGATGAATGTATACCAGTCCCAAGTGGTGTTTCCAACTGGTCTAAGTGAATTTAAGGATGCAACACCCGGCGCACTCATCTCTCCACTGTAGTCAATATGCCTGATTTTTTGTCCACTGGAGAACCTCTTATTGTAAGCTGCAGTGATATATTTCTGCCCTGTTTGAACCAGTCACTCCCAAAATGGGTGGGACAGAGTTACTGCAGGCCCAGTATGGATTAATTTATTTAGAATGTTTATTTGCCATAAACCTGTCTGCTCTGAAGCAATCTCTTCTGAGTGTACTGAATTTACTGCAGTTTCTGGGGGGGGAATCCCCCTTTTCTGAAAGAATGTGAAGTATCAGGTAGAGGTTGGCGGTTAATTTATACATGACCTACTCACCTCCCAGATAACACTAGAATTAAAGACATAACCAGTAACGAGGTCTTGCTAACTTCATTTGCGACCACAGTAAATATCAGGGGATCCCCGGATCTGCTTCCACCTTTGCTCCTATCCCCTGCTCTTTTCCAGAGTTTGCCCAGATTCTGACCCACCAGTTTTTTGGTCTAACTGGGCCTAACTTTGTTCCTTACCCTGCCTTACCGTGTTCCTATACCGCGAACGTGAGGCACATTCGTTTTGTTTATGCTGCAAAAACTACAAAAACAGTTTTCAATGGCTTAGAAAAACTAGGTCACGTGTCACTCACATTATGTGGTGAATATTGGTGAGCATTGCTCTCCTCATAGAGTCTAGAATCTAGGCTAAAGGGAAGACAAAAACAAAAACCTCTTACCTTGTACACCCTACTGCTCCCCTGGCAGAAGGAAAAAAGCAACGCCATACCCATGTGAGGGCTCCCAAAGCTTCTTTCTACAAGTGGCAGCAACAGACCACATTAATTTCAATAGGGAGAACAAGCTACACGGCTAAGCTGACCATCAGTGGGATGAAGACTTGTAATCCTCTCATGGGGGGCAGGGAGGTAGGGTGCGGGCAATGAAGTAATTAACTACAGATGTGGCCCCAGTGCTCAACTCCTCTGACTCACCTCTGGCCCCCACGACTCCAATCCCAGGCTTACAGTCCTTGGTAGGCAGATAATGAAACAGACCATGTTATTGCTAATAGGAAACCAGCACAGTTTAAGAGAAGGAAAACATTAAGGTACAGGCATCCCTGACCTCCACAGAAATATGCTTTGACTTGATCCATTTTTTTTCCCCCCAATTCAGTCAACCTTATATGTCAGATTTTTTACAGGAATCACAGGGCTTAATTTATGGCATGTCATTTCATCAAAGCTACACGTGAGGCTCATGGACAGTTATGTCAGTTCTCATCTATCTGTTATGATCATGTCTTTTCTTCCTTCCCAAGCTTCTCGTCCCTGTGGAGCCCATCCAAGCCCACAGCTCTGTTGGAAGTGATTTTCTGCTCTGGAAGAAACTCCCGAGAGTCTTATGTCAAGATCAGAAAATAAAATAAAATAAAATAAATTTACAATGGGCCCATTTAACTTTGAACTTCATCCTTTGAACTTTGAAATCTAGTAATGGAATGCTTACATATTTATATATAGTTGTTTGTCTAAACCTGTATTTTCTTTTTCCATGAAGATTTTAAAGACACTATAATTATAATTGAGGAATGTGTGTCATTCACCTGAAACAGACAGTGTCATACTTCCTAAAATGCATTGCAGCTGTCCTGTTTGATCCGCTTCTAAACAAAATAGTACACTTCAGCAAGGCCCTTTGCGTTCTGGTGGTTTTTAAAATCCTAGGTTACATCAAGTAAAGGATTACAAAGCTTTTTCTCAATCATTATATGCCAAGATGACGACGTAAGAGTAAAAGTCCACAGAAAGACCAATTATCTGTTCAGAATGAAAAGAGATGGATATATGGAAAAATAATCATGCTAGTATCTAAAGTTAATTTTGATGATGGTTGTATAACTCTGTGAATAAACCAAAAGCCACTGGATTGTAGACTTTAAATGAGTGAATTATGAGCAATATGAATTATATCTCAATAAAGCTGTTCAAATAAATACACTTATGTATATGCTTATTTTCAATAATGTTGCTTCAAACTCACATTGTTTGTATTTATTATAGGTAGCTATTATGTTATAAATCTCTCTTATAGCAATTGTCACCTCTTCCTGCATTTTATTTTAAAGATGACCACTGAAACTTCGATGTCTTCCCATCCCCCTCTCCTTCTCCTTCCCCTTGATCTTTTTTTCATGACCGTCTTATTGCCACAATGTAACTTCCTTAAGCACTGCAGAGCCAACCCATCTCTTCTGCCTTGACTGTAGTTACTCTTCTGCCCTCTTCTAGCTGCTCCCTATCATGACTCCCACTCTGTTCTTCTTCTCATGCTGCCACGCTGGTATTGGTAACCTTCCTGGGGGAGCAATGATGGGAAAACGGAGGGAAGAAAGTGCTGAGGAGGAAATCCCAATTCCACTGCCACTGCCCCGTCTTTCTTCTCTGAATTCTATCTTCTCTTATAACTCATCTCCCAGCTCCACAGGTGATTTCCAGCTTTTTAGCTCATCTTCAACGGCCATGATTGCGCCTATCATCAATAGTGTAGTTCTATTTAGTATTCAAATTCATGAAAATGAAGTCAGAATACCTCAAAGCTATTCCCAGTGCCCCTGATCTGATCTGCAGGGGGAAATTTTCCATAGTCTCCTGTCACCCCGGTTCCCTGGGCTTGGAGAGCAGCTTAGAAGGGTCTCCATTTCAATTCTGATCACCTACACTGTAACTGTTTCCTATTAAACAACAGAGTACTTCAAGGCAGAAACAGTGCCATCCATATTCATGTGTTACCCATTGTGCCTAGAAGAGTGTCTAACTTAAAGAAAGTGCTTCAGATGTTTGTTGAATAAACTTCCAACTGCCACACCTCTGGTTTCAAAATCCCATTTTGAGGTATACCCTGGTTTCTTTAACCCCTCACCTAGCCCTTTTGCCAGACAATCTGATACCATTTTTCTTTCAACCATTTGTCTCAGTGATGCCTCCAAGCTTAGTCCATACCTCCTGACCAATTATCTTAGACTCATACCTCCCAGATTCTGCACACAACAATAATAAATAAAAATAGCACGATAAATTTGCACAACACTTTTTTACTATTGTTAATTTTATACAAATTGGCTCCACTTGTCCCCATTGCAATCTTTTTTGGTAGTAGGGAAAGATCAGGAAACTGAGACAGTAAGAGAAACATGACTTGCCAGGGGTTTCTGCAGCATTTTCCTGCAGAAGAGAAATCTAAATAATGATATGCAGGTCACAAGTCAAGTACTCTTTACATAGAACAGTTTTGCCCAATTCCTCTCCCCTATTCTGAACATAAAACAGAAAACATATTTGGGGGATTTGGGGAGAAGCAAACCCTCAACATCCATGCCAGAATTTCCTACCTAGATTTCCATGACCTCCAGTAAATTTGACCAAAACTTTTCGTCAAAAATACCTTGCAGCTCCTACATTTTCAAAGTTCTTCTTGTTTAAAACACACTTAGCAAAAACACTTCTGCTTGATGTTTAATAACTTTCATTTCAAAATGCATAAATTTGGGTTTCAACTGAAATAAATTTTGCGTAGCAAATTGCAAACACCTAAGGCACCTCTTTTCATGCAGGGCACCATGCCGTGAGTGAGTCCCTAGTGCAGCCCTATATCTGGCATGTGGAAAGCCAGACAACCAGCCTGCAGCTCCGTGCGTGTGCTCCGTGCAAACCCAGACTACCACCACCTGTGTTAGCTACCATGCAATCCGTTCCAAGTTATCATTACAATTCAAACCAGGATCTCAGTTGCATGAAGAAGCCTTTCTAATCCATAGAGTTAACCCCAGACATTGAAAACTGATCTAATGGTATCACATTGTCTTTACATTTCCCACACAGATGTATAATTAGATGCATGGTGCATAATTAACAGAGGAAGCTGAGACTTCTACAGTGCTCAAAGTTGACTCATTTTTCTGTGCAGGTAGATGACATCGATTTGCCAAGCTCCAGTTTCTCTAGCCTCTGGGCCTTTACACTTAACACTAGTTTCCCAGCTTTGCCATACTCTTTCCCTCCTCACCCTGTATCCAACTGTAATCCTGTCTTCCTCTTTTAGGTGGGAACTAACTCCTACCTATTTCTCAGCTCTCAGACCACCCGACCACCGTTCTGCCCGGAAATTTCCCTGACTTGTTATACCTCTGGGTTAGCCTCTTATTTGTGCCCAGACCACTCTGTGTTCCTCCTTGTTTTAGTATCCATTCACAGTGTTTTGTAAATTGCTGACCTGTTTTTCTAATATTCCACTAGGTCTGAAGGGTGAAGCCTTGTCTATTTGGTCTGTGCTAATACCCACCACCTAGCCCCTTGTTAGGTACATGGGAAGGGTTCAGGAAATGCTTACCGAATGAAGGAGTGCCCATAAGGCCTATTTTGGTTCTATGGTTTCCTTTTCAAACTGCTCCTTCCTTAAAGGGCTATCGATACTTGATGAAATAGAAATATATTTTATATCTAGTTTCTTCTCAGAATTATGATGCATGTTACATGAACCACTCCTTCAGCAATTTCAAAACAGTGGTAACCCAGGTAGAAAAAGATAATATCAGCAATTTAAAAACTGCAGTCCAATGGTAATCATCTCAAAATTCTGTTCTGATGATAATAAATGTACTACTACTAATATTCAAGTGAGGAGACATAGCTGAATAGAGAGTGAGAAATGTATATTCTGGGCTGGTACAGGATTGTTCATCCATGATAGTGCTGCTGTCATTCCAGCACATATATGGCTTTACATGGTAACCCCTGCCACCACCCCATCCTGCTTTCTCCAGCTGGACTGGACCAGATGAATGATGCCGGTCAGTGAATTGTGGGGAAAAGCAGACAGGCATATTGACTCTCTAGAACTGGTGTGGTTAATTGCTGGCTTGAGAACTTTCAGCTTTATCTTTGCCCTGTCATCTCAACTTGTGACGTTCCAGAGGATGGAATGCTCTGGAGACCAGAGCACACTGCTGGTCTCTGTGGCTGGGAGACAATGAGTATGAACTAGAAATAAACAGACATCGTAGGGCTCATTGTTACTGTGCTGTAACCTAGCTCACGCTAACTAAATTCCTCTTTGCGCTCTTGTTGGAATGAGGCAACCAATGTGTGTCTGGTTGTTGGCAGAGAAGAACTTCAAGCAAACAGGAAATTCTCACCAATTTTGTATATATGTCAGAGACATATTGTGTCTTTGAGGACAGTCACTAGGTACGCTTCTCTCTGAAAGCACTTATTGCAGTAAATGACATGTTTTTGTTTATTTACTTGTTAGGTTCCCTTCCCTCCCACCTCCTGGCCCCAGCTAAATTATGAGTACCCTGAGACAGGCAGGGCAGCAGTTACTGTGAATGGCTCTCAGAGGAGATCCATTAAGGGTGTCCAAAAAAAAACCTCCTAAGTCCCAGGGTTAGTGCTTATCTCCTGAGTTTTATCAATATAGATGAAGCAAATAACAAAAGGCTTATCCAATGCTCACTTTGTGTATTAATTTTCATTGCTTTTATAACAAATTCCCCCAAATTTCATGGCTTAAACAATACAGTTATTTTATCTTATAGTTCTGAATGTCAGAAATTGGAAAGGGATCTCATTGGGCTAAAATCAAGGATGATAAGGCTGCATTCCCTTCTGGAGGCTCCAGGACAAAATCCATTCCTTTGCTTCTATTTCAGCTTTTATAGGCCCACATTCCTTGGATCATGGCCCCTTCCTCCACTTTCAAAGCTGGCCATGTTGGGTCAAGTCTTTGCTCACAAAACTATCTCTCTGGCTCTGTCTTTTCTGCCCAATTCTTCTACTTGTAAAGGCCATTTTGATTCCCTTCGACCCGCCAAGGGAATCCAGGATAATCTCTGTATTTTAAAGTTAGCTGCTGATTAACAGCCTTATACCTATCTGCAACACTAATTCCTCTCTTATGTAACCTAACATATTCAGATTCCAGGGATTAGGACACAGGCATCTTTGGGCGGGGGGCTTTTGGGCATTATTCTGCCTACCATTTTGAGCTTAACCCATAAACTCAATGGAGGGTTTTTATAGCTTCTCAGCTTCATATGTAAGGTAATATGGTAGCTATTATTTACTATAATCACGTTTGATATAGTCCATAAACATCATGTATGAGATTAGATTATTCTAATTCTCATTTATAGGATGAGAAACCTACTCAAAGAAGCCCAAATCATGTCTAGGTTTTGAGGACCCTAGAATAGCAAACCATGAAAAATTATAGTACTCCTAGTTATTTACATTGAATTAGTTAATGCTTTTAATAAGAAATGTGTACATGTATACATAATCACAGTTGTGTGTGTGTATGTGTGTATATATATATATATATATATATATATATATATCCAAAGTTTATAAACTTGAGGAAAGACAGTAATGTTCCTCATTTATTAGGTCCTCCAATACTAGCAGAAAGATCATAAGATCCATTTTTCCAAAGCTGATTTCCAGTTGCTGTCAGGAAACTGACAACAGATTGGTACAAGTACCAGCACAGCACCATTCCCCCAGTGCACAAAGAGGTAAATGGTGTGTGCTGGAGTAATTTAATTTTAACTTTTCTTGATTGGACAGGAGAGTAGAATGTTGGAAAAGAATTTACAATGTCTAAATGCTAAGATTGATTGTTCATTATAGACCACAAACTAGGATTAAGGTGGTATGGATGTATATATTAATATGTATATTTTATAAGGATGGGTTAACCTTGCAACCTCCTTGACAGTCAATATCTGGAAACCCTTAATAATTCAGAGGAGAAAGCCTTGAGTTTACATTTTGCTTCAAAGTATGTATTTAACAAGTACTAATGAATACCAAAATGGCACCAAAATATATTTTTAAAAGGCAAGAAAATTCATAGTTCAGTTAAGATTAGGAGAGGTTAATTATACATATAAGTTCAGTCCCATAGCTATTGAGCTGGGGAAGGCGCTATGCCCATAGCTAAATTGTTTGTACCATCATGATTTATCTTGTTGAAAAAAAATTCAGGATGACAAGTTAGATATTAAGACCCAAAGATGTTGCTAATTAAAGGTGGCTTTGCAGAATAAGATGCTTTCTCCTGCCTCCAGATGGAGAAGAAGAGATCATTTCCATATATCATAATTCTACCAGTTTGTTGTCCAATTTTTAAGAATAGCCTCATGAGGATACAGCCTAACAAGTAAAATTTCTGTAAGCCTACAAAACAATAGTAATGGTCCTCATTTATCTAGCACTGTCTTCTTGAGTAAGCACATGAATAATTACGTGCGTGGTGACCAGGGCTGCAATTATTGCTTCCATTACTCAGAGGAGGAAGCTAGGTCTATCAGAGGCCAAGGGCCATTGAGCAGGTGAGTGGCAGATCTGGAACCATATGGCTTGCAGCTCTTAGTCCTGTGCTCATTTTAGAAAACTATCTTTTCTTCAAGAGGGCAACTTGCTTACAAATCATGTTCAAATAAATTTGCATTATTGTGGTTTCCACACATATGTGCACTGGATGATGCAGAAGAGATTCCTTTGGGGAATGAGAGGTTGAGCTGGAGGCCTGTGAAAACTGGAAAATCCAGGTGTCCATTATTTTTGCACAATTGTGCCTTATTTGCACCCATACAAACTTGAATGCTTTTCAAGACTCATTACTCATCAAATCTTAAAGTGAATTAAAATTTCATGTAATGGTATATTATCAAGAAATGAAACTGGTTGTCAAATACTTAAGTAAAAATATTCAGGAGCTATTAGAAGGCAACACAGTTTGGTGATCAAAAACACATGCTCCAGAGACATCTGGGATCTAAATCAAGGTTTTGCTACCTTTCACCTGTATAAATTAAGCCACAATTCCTTTCTTGAAAAATTGAAAAAACAAACAAACAAACAAACAAAAAAACTATGATAGTCTCATGGGACAGTTATGAGGATCAAGTTAATTGTTCTCAACTAGGAGAGATTCCTCCCACCTAAGGGGCATGTGGCAATGATGGGAGATGTTTTAGGCATCACAGCTTGGAAGGAATTACTGGTATCTAGTCGGAGGAGGCCAGAAATACTGCTAAAAACCCCACAATGCCCTATAGGACAGCACATCACAATAAAGAATTATCAGACCCAAAAGGTTAATAGTGACAAGACTAAGAAACTCACATTTAAACTTACACTCCACAAAGTGCTCAAAATTGTTATCGGTTATTTATATTGTTAAACAGCTTTGTGCTAAGTATCTTGCTATGAATCAGGGACCCAAAATTGGTTAAGTTATGCCTTTGGGCTTGATGGGGCCACTGAGTGAAACTTTTAAGTATAAATAATCACTATGCAATAGCGTACACTCATAGTAGCATCATATGAAAAGCATTATATGAGGGAGTATATATTTGTTCTGTTTGTGGGAATTGGGGAAGGCTCCACAGAGAATAAAGTATTTCCTGTGCGCGTTTATATATGACAGAAATTTGGCTATTAGAAAATGGATAGAAGGTTTGTTGGTGTGAAGGATATGTGTCCATGTAGGGGAAAGATACTGGGGCATTAAAAATATTACAGAAATAAAAGGTATAGCATTTGCAAAGGCTAAAAAAAAAGAGCGTCATAGTCAAAATATGATCACTATATTAGCATCCACAAGGAATATAATAGATTGTGGATATGATTCTGGTGCTGTAAAGAGAGGCAGGAATCAGCGAACAATTAGGAGACCATGGAGAGAATCCAGATACAAGCTTAATCCCACATAAGGAGTAGAAGTAGCTCCCATAGCACTGGGAGCAGGGGATAAAAGGAGAGGGAGAATTATAAGTTCAGAAGTAGAATCAGCAGAATCCCACTACTTTTCAAATGTTAGTAAAGACCATAGCTGCATTAAACACTGAGCTATGGTACCCGTGTTCTTGATGGCCAACTCATCGACACCATTAGACAAACATGAGACAGTGTAACAGCATATGAAGAAGTAAAACTGGTATTTTGAGAGAAATTGTGCTCATGTTAATGTCTTTCCGCTGACGTTATTCATAGATGAGCTTAGAGACTAAAAATAAAACACCATTGATAAAAAGAATTTCATAAGAGTTGCAAAATAATTTTCTGACCTTTGATAGAAATGAGTAGGTAGTATTCATTTGCCACAGTTTTTATACATGTAGGTAAGAATAAAGTTCTTTGACCGAAAATTCTTACGTTAGAATTTAGGTTTTTATTTTTTGTATATCAAAGGATGCTTCAGGGTTTGGGAAAATCCAGTTGACAATTTCCTTAAGTAAAAACAAGAATAAATGTCGATATATTCATCCCAGAACTTTAATATTGTCAAGTACCAAAAAGAACTCTGTTGCCAAGACTTGCAAATTCGACCTTATGTTTGTTGGCACAAAGAATTAACAAAGCCACATATTTGAGCCAGTAATAAAAAATTCCTTCTTAAGCTTAAAAAAAAAAAAAACAACTCTATTAAAGTGCAAAAAATTTAATTATTTCCAAATGAATACAGCACCAAAATTAGGGTATATCAAAGTAGGCTCTGTTTCAAAATGTATCTACCAATGGAGCTGTGCATGATATTAAAACATAAATCCTCCTATGCTCCTGACCAGGCCCTGAGATTGACTGTATAGTCTCGACTTTCCTTCCTAGATTGATAAACAGTTGCTCTTAACTGGGTGCTCTTCCTTACCACTGCATGTTTTCCAAGATGGTTTAAAAAATTGCCTGATTTCCCTGATGCAGCCTATTTGAAATCTTCCAAGGAAGTGAATAGGAAGCAGAAAATTGCAAGTAGCAGCAGTGCAAAGGGAGAGTGGAGAGTTCAGTACAGGATTTAGAATGCAGGCAAATGGACTTTTAAAAACAGCTATCCTTAATAGCAGTGGAACCTGGCTGTAATGAAAAGAAGTGGCAGCAGAGTAATGCATCCTTAACCAGAAACCATCTGTTTATGTCCATTGTGCTTTTATCATCAATATATCTGGGTCTTCGTCTTTATAAAATGCAGGTATCCCGTGTTTGTCCTTAAGCTGCATGAATGTTTAATGATCAGGCAGGTTAAATAATACACATAAATTAATTGCATGCTATTCATTTTCATGTATTTTAGCTATTTAAATCTCTCCTCTCACTGCTGCAAAGCTAATGATTTATATATATGCCACTGAAAATGTAACAAGATAGGTGCCCCAGACACATACATTCAAGCAATTCCTTTAACTTTTTGTGCTTTCACGGGAGGAAAACATTCAAAGGTTTATTTTACCCTAGATGCCTGTAGCTGTGTCAGGCACTATCTGTCCTGGATGCAATTTATTGGATCTCCAGGTCCCAGTTTGGTTAAAACAATGCTAGTATGCTTTCAGACTTTAGGGATCAACTCTTTGGTTCCTTCCTCCCATCTCTGATTCTTTTTGCCTAGGGCAGTACTTTGGCTTTCTAGCTGAGCTGTACAGGAGGGCTCCAGGCAGAGGCAGAGTTAAAGCATTCTCTTTTGGGCTTTGATCAGGATGGAAACAATTTAACTCGGAGATAGCAATTCATTAGACAGCTATTTGGAGAGAGCAAGAGTTGTAAAGCAGCCTAGCAATGTTCTTGCTACATTTTGGGGATGGGGACAAGCCATATTATAACAATTTCAGGGGATAGGACGTGTAAGAGTAATAGGAATAGTACTCAACAATAACAGTCCTGTGCCCTTGGAGGGTGCAGAATTTTGTTATAATAAGATTTTTTTTTTTTTTGTGAGATTTTATTTTTATGGGGCACCTGGGTGGCTCAGTGGTTAAGCCTCTGCCTTCGGCTCAGGTCATGATCTCAGGGTCCTGGGATCGAGTCCTGCATCGAGTTCTCTGCTCTGTGGGGAGCCTGCTTCCTCCTCTCTCTCTCTCTGCTTGCCTCTCTGACCACTTGTGATCTCTCTCTGTCAAATAAATAAAATCTTAAAAAAAAAAAAAAAGATTTTATTTTTATTTGCGAGAAAGAGAGCAAGAGCTGGGAGGGGGACAGAGGAGAAGCAGACTCCCCACTGAGAAAGGAGCCCGATGCAGGGCTCAATCCCAGGACCCTGGAATCATGACCTGTGCCGAAGGTGGATGCTTACCCGACTGAGTCACCCAGGCACCCCAAGAAAAAACATGTTTATCTCCATGGTGATTTTGTGCTTTGCTTCTACTATTTTCTTGTCCTTGATCTCTCCATAATTTACACTGAGCATCTTCTACGTGGCAGGAACAATATTTCTCACTGAAAATAAAATGCTAATTTAATTCAACAATAGTCCTTTCCATTATGAAGCTAGCAGTCCAGTAAGGGAAGCTAATATTAACCAATAACTTCATAAATATGTTACAAACAGAGATGGGGGGGCTATGTGTGTTGAGAAACCACATATCAGAGAGGGCTTCCCTAGACTGCCCCCAACGAAGTGATATTTGATCTGATGACTGAAGGATGAGGAGGAATTAACTAGAGCACCAGGCAGGAGCACAGAATTCTGAAGAGATGGATTAACTTCTGCAAATGTCCTGGGACCAACACAAGAGGAAGCATAAAGAACTGAAAGTAAATCACTGTGACTAGAGCCCTGGGAAAGGCTGGAGGCAGGCAGTGCTAAATTTTAGGTCATGTAAAAGATTTTGGTCATTAACTGTGCAACCTATGGGGAATTATGGAAGCTTTTTAAGGAGGGGAATAAAATAATCAGATTGACATCTTAAATAAAATACATGAAGACAGAGCACTTCGGAGGCTACTGCAATAATCCGGGAGGAGATGATATTAGCATGGATAAGCTGATGATGGTAGAAATACAGAGAAGATGAAGATGGATTTAAGAAATTTAGAGGAAATTATTTGATAATAGGTTTGGCAATGGGAGGTGAGGGATAGTGGATCAAGGATAATTTCTAAATTTCAGGTTTGTGCCTCTGTATAGATCTTGGTAAGCCCTCTCTGATATCTCCTGTCAGAGAGAAAAGAATCATCTTTCTTTTGGTTTGTTTATTTGGGTGGGAACAGAATTCATGGGAGGTGATTCTGAGTTCTACTTTCAATATGTTGATCTTGAGATACTTTTGAATAATCTAAGTAGATCTGTCTAGGATTTGATTTTCTATTTGGGTTTGGAAAAGATTAGTGTGAGCCCAAGGTTAAAATCTGTGAATTACTGTCATAGCGATGGAAATTGAAGCCGTTGGCATAGATACAATTTCCTAGAGAATTATACAAAAAAACAAAGGAGCTTAGAACTGAATTTTCAGAAAATCCAACATTCACCTGGTAGGTTACAACAACAAAAACAATCACGGCCACTACTTTTTGAGCTCTTATTATGTGCTACTTAAGTCCTTGCTTTATGTTAACTTATTTAATGTTAACGAAGCCTTATAAGGTAAATGTTATTTTTCTATTTTAGAGATGAGGAAACTAGGGTACAGGAGGAACAAGGGCCAGCCAAAGGTCACACACATAGCAGTTAAATAGCAGAAACAGAACTCAAATCCTGGCAGTCCGATTTGAGAACCCATGCTTCTAACTGCTACAGTCCACCAGGCTATTTAGGGAAATTGACAAAAGAGCTAGGTTTGCACGTAAGAATTTAAACCTGCATTGTATTTGTGCTCAAGATATATACCCTCCAATGTCATAGCTACTATGTGGTGACTTTTGAGCCCTTGGAATATGGTCAGTTCAAACTGTGATGTGCTGTAAATGTAGAATATATATCAAATTCTGAAAACTTAATACCAAAAGAATGTAAAATACCCCATTAATATTTCTTACATGATTACTTGTTGAAACAACAAGTAATATATTGGATTATACATAGTAACAAAATTTAATGTCACCTATGTTTTGCTTTCTTAATGTTTCAAATTAACTTAGTTTAATTTTAAACTAAGAAATTTATACTTCCTCTGAAGCTTACATTCTGTTTCAATTGGAAAGCACCATTACAGATATTTCTCCTGTTTGCTGTCTGGATTCTCAGCTCTAGATAGACACTACCAAATAGTTAGTATGCTCTCTTTGACGCACTCATTCCATTCAGACCAGAGCTCCAAGCCTGTCTCCCAGGCTCTCAGGCCCTGCCCTCTGCGGTGTTTCCATGGTAACCTGCCTTAGGAAGAGAAGATGCTTTTTAAGCTGAGTCCTAAAGATTTCCTTCCTCTGGCTTTATGTCATTTCATACTAATTTTATGGTTATCTCTTCTGTTCTTCTCTAAGAGTTTATATGATTTTTGACCTCATGAAATTGTAGTTCAGTGGTTCTCAGACAGATGAAAACCTAAGAATCACTTGGGAAGTTTTCTCAAATTATACAAGGCCATCACCCTGCAAGATTTTATATGTGTTCCCTATCCCCAAGGAACGACTACAGCTCTAATCTCTTCATTGTCTGGTAAATGAAATTGCTATACTCTAAGTGTTATATTCTCATTTGTTTCCTGTCTTCTGTCTACTCAGCTCTTCAGCTCTCCAATATCAGTCCTGCTAGTAACCAAAGTACTCCACGTAGGTCCTTATGGCACAGACTCTGAGGTGTTGATTTTGGTTCATCTGGCTAGGAACCTGGTGGGATGGTATAATTACGGTACTAAAAAAAAAAAAAAAAAAAGTAGAGGTAAACATTTTCCAAATGTAGATTTATGTTGTTGTTGCTGCTGCTGCTGCTGATGATCACATTCTGAAGTTTCCCCTTCCAGGTTGTAAAGTCTCAGGGGTGAGAATAGGGAGTGTTCTGCAGGTAGGTAGTATGTCATATCATACAGCAGAGATTGAGGAGGTAGAACACTTCTAGTCCTTCATCTGTAGACGGGGCAATAATACTCAATTTAGAGATTTTAGATGATGCAAGGAAAGTACCTGGAGAATAAATTAAGATCACTATAAATCTTTTAGTTTTGTTAGTTCTTTCCTTCACTGTGCAGAAGTTTTTTACCTTGATGAAGTCCCAATAGTTCATTTTTGGTTTTGTTTCCCTTGCCTCCAGAGATGTGTCTAACAAGAAGTTGCTTTGACCTATGTCAAAGAGGTTGCTGCCTGTGTTCTCCTCTAGGATTTTGATGGTTTCCTGTGTCACATTTAGGTCTTTCACCCATTTTGAATTTATTTTTGTGTCTGGTGTAAGTGGTCCAGTTTCATTCTTCTGCCTGTTGCTGTCCAGTTTTCCCATCATCTGTTGGAATGGCTAAATCAACAACTCAGGAAACAACAGATATTGGCGAAGGTGCAGAGAAAGGGGAACACTCTTACATTGTTGATGAGAATGCAAAGTGGTGCAGCCACTCTGGAACACAGTACAAAAGTTCCTCAGAAAGTCAAAAATAGAACTGCCCTACTACCCAGAAATTGCACTAATAGGTATTTAGCCAGAGGACACAAAACCACTGATTTGAAGAAGCACATGCACCCCAATGTTTATAGCAATATTATCAACAATAGCCAAATTATGGGAAGAGCCCAAAAGTCCATTGATTGATGAATGGACAAAGAAGGTGTGGAATATATATGTGATGGAATATTACTCAGCCATCAAAAAGAATGAAATCTTTCCCTTGCAATGATATGGATGGAGCTAGAGTGTATTATACTAAAGGCAGAGAAAGAAAAATACCGTATGATTTCACTCATATGTGGAATTTAAGAAACAAAATGGATAAACATAGGAGAAGGGGAAAAAAAAGAGAGAGAGAGGGAGGCAAACCATAAGAGACTTTTAACTACAGAGAACAAACTGAGGGTTGATGAAAGGAGGCAGGTGGGGGATAGGCTAAATAGGTGATGGGCATTAAGGAAGGCACTTGTCATGATGAGCATTGGGTGTTATATGTACTTGATGAATCACTAAATTCTATTCCTGAAACCAACATTACACTATATGTTAACTAACTAGAATTTAAATAGAAAGTTGAAAAAAGTAAAAGAAAAATCTCTATAAATCTTAGTTGCTTTTCTCAAGCAGACTTATTTTCAAGAGTTTAAGGTTGCTTACTTTTCCCAATTCTTTCTGCTTATAGTTCATCACATTATTTTCTAAAGCAGAATTGCAGAGATTTAATTTATTCCTCTAATTATTATTTGGGGAACAGGCTGTAAAAGTACAGCCTCTCAAGGAGACAAAATTAGGACACTGATTACAGTGGTGCTCAGTTACACCACTTAAGTATACCCACATGAAAATAAAAGGTTGATATTCTACTAACTGCTAATTAGTACACAGCTAATATCTTCAGAATTTGAGTAATTCAGCTGAAGTACTTTCCAAACTAAGCATTCAAATAAACTGGAACTTTTTAAACTCTTAGATTCCTAATAGGCTAAATCCTTCCCTAATTCTAAAAATTTCACTCACATTTGATAGAAGATTTCCATTTATGCTACTGTGATTCCCTAATTAATTTTTAAATAAAATGATTGCTTACTTTTATTGGAATTTTGCCATGAGTTTGACAGCTGCATTAGGAGAACCAAACAATGTAGATCAAAACTAGTATCAGAGACCAAGCCAGTAATCTTAAAAATGTTTTACCATTGCTCAATCATTTTTAAAGATTATGATATTCAAATTTCCTTCTTTCATTCAGCAAATATTTATGTGATACCTCTGGTACATCAGGTACTGTAAGTTCACAAAGAAAATAAGAATCCTACAAAGATGAAAGAGAAAGACATAAAAATAATATTTTTTAAAACTCATGCATTTATTCAAAAATATGTTAAATCTTAAAAAGATAAAGCTCAACATTTAGCAAAACATGCTAGGTTGCAATAATTATTTCTATTTTCTTCCCGATAAAGGATGTTTTTACGGCAAATGTGACCCAAAGAAATGTCCATAACTAACTGAACTTCTAATAAATAAAATATCAATACATTAAAGTTCACATACCCAGAGTTATATGTGGTAAATAGTTAAGAAAACTTAAGAAAAAAAATCAGCTTGCTAATTTTAAAGTTAAAAATTTAATTCATTGATAAATAATATTCTTACTGTGATGATTCATTTTATGTATCACCTTAGCTGCAACACAGTGTCTTGCTATTTGGTCAAATGTTATTCTGGATGTTTTCATTACAGTGTTTTTTGAGGGATGAGAATAACATCTAAATTAGTGGTCTTTGAGTAGAGCTGTTATCCTCCATAATGTACATGGGCCTCGTCCCATCAGCTGAAGGTCTTCACAGAACAGAGACTGACCTCCCCAGAACAAGAAGGAATCCTGGCAGCAGACTGCCTTGGATTTGAACTGTATCTCTTCCCTGAGTCTCCTGTCTGCTGGCCTATCCCACCAGATTTTGGACTTGCCACACCTCCACAATCACATGGGCCAATTCCTTAAAGTAAATCTCTCTACATATGTATTCACATATCTTGTTGGCTCTGTTTCTCTGAAGAAACCTGACTAATATACTCATTTTTTCAATACTTAATTTTCTAAGTTAGGAGAACTTAAAGCTGCATTTGTCCCTAGCAGAAGAGAATAAATCCACTTTGACCATATGTTCCACTCAAAACTACACCCCGAATTAATTTGTTTGTAAAGCTGTACTTAAAAAAAAAAAAAAGAAAGGAAGCATTGCTAGGTTTTAATAAATACAGACAACTGAGGACTGAAATTCTGATGCAAGGGTAAAGGTACATGATTATGAGATGTGTTAATGAACTCCATTTATCTTTGATAAATTTCTCTCAAGGAAAAAAAGTTGCAATTTCCTTCTAAATTTATGTACAAGCAGTTATAAATATTTTCATTAAAACAGCATCTTTATCTCAAAGAAAATTTTGTAAGTAGTCCTCCTATCTAAAACAAAACAAAACAAAAAAATGAGAGAGCTCTAGAACAATCAAATCTCAAGAACATGTCCTCTCAGTTTCTTTCCAAACCTACCCACAGCCACCAGCAGTAGGACTCCCAATGAAAGGCACAAGGAATCCTAGAGCTCTGGAGAGCTTGCTATGAACACAGAGGTCCAAGAGAAACAAGCATTCATATTTTTCAGAGAAGGCATGATAATCACTGATAAATTAAAGGAGAGATGGTTAGAATAATATACCTGTATGACTCCTGAAAGTAAAAGTAGAGTAGCAAGTGTCTCTTGTGTAAAGCATCTCTAATCATATTTGTATAAGGTATATATTTAAGCACACTCAAGGTTTTCGTCATATATATGTCTAAAATAATATATTGATTTTTCTGTTATTTAACAGAAAAAAGCCTTAACAATTTATTTCAAGTCACCCAACTTTATAGATATATACATAACCCACTATTAAAAATTCAAATATAAGACAAAAATGAAGTTGTAATAGATACAATAGATTTATTCAGTGTGACTCAGAAGTTAACTTCAAAAGCCTATACCATGGTCATTTTGGTGTGCAGAAGTTTCAACTTAAGAAATAAAAGATCAAAAGTATTCGTAGTTAAGATTATGGTCATACTATTGAACTTAGATAACTAAGTTCTTGCCCTGTAAACAAAAAGGACATGGTAAAACAAGCATGAGTATTTGGAACCTGATTGAGTTATTAAAATAATTACCAAATATTTGATTAATGATTCATGAATCAGACTAAGTAATTATAATGACTGAAATGAACACAGAGTTCATTATTTTAATAATAAGCAATGACTAGTCAACATCTCACCAAGTTAACAAGGCTTTTATGACCTTGGGAAAGTTACTAAATCTTTGGTACCACAAAATGGGATGACATAAAACTGGTTTCACAAGACCAAATGGAAAGGAGTGTCCAAAGTATATTTAACTTAACATACTCCATGGTAATATATAGCTTTTCACATCTTTTCCTATACCAATGTTTTTCTGGTTTGAATAAAATAAAATCTTGGTTACTTACAGAAGTACTGTATAATGATGATATTTTCAAGTTTTGATCATTTAGCAGTCAAATTATTTAATTAATACATTCACTGGGTACTTTATATATAGTAATTCCATATGAATATATGTATAATAATTCAATTAAAATAAAATGCTTAAATTTCAAAATGGCATTTTTATGATTTTGAGTGGAACTATTCATTCAATGGAGCTGTTTCTGATATATCATGTTTCTTAACCAGAAAGTATGACAAATTACTTTTCAGAAAAAAACAGGAGAGACAGAGATATTGACTATGTAAAACAGGTATAGTTAGGTGAAGAAACCATAATTTTTGGTGTATTTGACATAGCTTTGATAATAATGGACTCTAAATACCAAATGGAAGGATTCTAAAGTATATTTACCAGGGATCTCTTGAACATCTATATCTTGTAATACAAAATGGCTTGTTTTCAATGGCACAGTAAAGGGATCCTAGGCTTCCAGGTGTAGATCAACTGCAGAAGCACCTGTGAAGCACTATGAATTACTTTGTAAACCACCACCACATTAGCTTAGATATGGTGATTCACAAAGAAATCCACAGCACTTCACAGTTTGGGTAAGCCTTGGTACCTATGAACCAATAAAAACAGTACCCTTATACCACCAACAATTGAGGGTGCATTTTCAGCTATTTTTATATCTTTTCATTTGACATTCAAATAGACTTATAGCAGAAGAGCTAGACAGGGTAATAGTCACAATCAGTTAAAGAGTATGCTCAATTTTGCATCACCCTCTTTTCATTGGAAAAATATAAGAAATACTAAACATTTATTTTAAGTAAACAAAACTTAAAAACTAAAGTATGCTTTCTCTATTATATAACAACTAATTTTCATTTAAAAGACTTTCTATGGAACAACTGGCATGACATGATGCAGGATGATAAAACAGGGTTCTACTCATAAAAATAAAAGGCA
This sequence comes from Enhydra lutris kenyoni, assembly GCF_002288905.1. Lineage (NCBI taxonomy): Eukaryota > Metazoa > Chordata > Mammalia > Carnivora > Mustelidae > Enhydra > Enhydra lutris. Next base: position 1,419,705 of record NW_019154154.1, on the reverse strand, counting down.
TGGTTATTAATATACTTGTCAGAAGTGGGGAGTAAAATAAGTAATAAAAGTATATGTGATTCTCACTTATACATCACAATATATAAGTGTTATTGCTGGGAAAATTTGCTCTAAAAATGTCCTTAGTTACGTGGCTTCAAATTGTGTAATCACCAAATCTTATATTTTATTTTTTTATAATTATTTTCTTAAAGATCTTATTTTTAAGTAATCTCTGCACCCAGTCCGGGACTCAAACCTACAACCCAGAGATCAAGAGTCACACACTCCACTGATAGCCATCCGGGTGTCCCATAAAATCTTATATTTGATCAAAATCATTAAATGTACTTAAGTTGAGTGTTTTTCTATCATATTTGTTCAAATGAATATCATTTTTCATGTGCCTTTCTGAACACCACAACTGTTTGTAAAATCACATGCTATGTTACACATATTAGATTCAACTCTGTAAGAAACCCACCACACCAATAAAGAAATGGAAGAAAATATTCAGTAAAGTTGCTATCTTCAGTAAAATCACTAAAATAAACCACCCTTTATCTATGATTATGCCACTGATAACATTTATCTAAAGAGTAGGAAGAAACCTAAAGGTTTCATTTATAATTAATGAAAAGAAAATGATCTATAAATTTACTGGCCTAGGAAGCATACTATCAGTGAGGTCATTCATGACTGCAGAACTTCAAACTTTTTTTCAAAGTACACCATCAAATATTAACACTTAAGGTTTATTTTATGCAGAAACTCATGAATGTCTAGTCCTAAGCAGTTTACCACTGTCACCTAAAGTTACTGCTTAAGCATCCCCCACTCAACATCCTCCAACCACATGTGCAACAATTAGACCAAACTTGCTGAGTAACTAAGCTAATAAAAATCATTAAATGAAAAGGAAAATTGTGAAAATAATGATATATTCAAGGATACTTATTATATGCCTATTATGTGCCAGATATGGTTCTGGTTAGAGGCTGGGGCTACAAACGCACACATAATACAGTCCCAGCCTTCAAGGAACAGAGAAGAAAACAAAAAATTTAAAAATGGTTGATATATGCCGTGAAAAAGTTGCACATAGGGCTAATGGAGACCACATGGACTGGCCATTTAATCCAGTGGTCAGAGTTATAGACCTTTTACCCTAAGAGGGTGATGGGAAATCATCATGAAAAGAGAAATGCTGTAGGAACAAGAGAAGTTAACAAGGGTAAGAAGGTAAGACTGCTCTAGATAGAAGACACAACTTACCTCATGGCCTGTCAAAAGATGAATCATATCACATCTACTATATATGACAGCATCTACAGATATAGACATATGAGAGCAGGAAAGGAAAGTCTAAACTATATTTAGAGAGTAAGTGAAAACAAGTGGGCATCACCAGATCGGAAGCAACAGGGAGAGACAAATGTGAAGCAAGAGAACTGTAGCATGGTAAGACAACCTCATTGAAATATGGGCAGGATTGAGGGGCAGTTGTAGAAAAGGTCTCAGACCTTCACTAAGAGACTCACAGTCCATCCCAAAGCAGGCCAGGCGAATGAGACCAGCTTTGCCTGTGTGGTTCAGGCATGCCAGCTGGGTTGAGAAGATACACTCAGAGACTGACACAGGCTTAAAAACAGATCTACTAATCTTAAGAAGATCTACTCTAAGATGACTCTTAAATAGCCATCCTACTCTAAAGGTAGAATTAAATGGATCAGATTATGTTAGAGAAACAATTCAGGGTGGATTTTATAATATGTCCTCCTTTTTGTTACCTTTCTCTCTCTAAACAAGACAAGTGTTCTCTCTTTATCTGGTAGTATATGCTAGTTGGGCACTTTCCTTTGCTTTACTTCTGTATTTGCATGCGAGGAAACTTCCAGCAGGCCCCTCTCTAGATTGCATACAGCTTCTTTAAAAAAAAGCCTCCCACATTTTTTGTCAAATATGCTCTCAATTTTTTTAAGGAAGGATCACTGATATACTCTGAGAAGGAAATGTTCTGACTGAACTAACTTTCTGGTGCACGGATTAATTAGCAAACACTATTTTTTTTTTTTCCAACTCTGGCACTATTTGACTTCAAAAATGGGTGAAGTTCATTGTTTTGTGATAAATAACCACAACGGCCGTGATTTAATTGTCTTTTTCTAAGGTTATTCAGAGTCCTTGTGACATTTACTATTTGCAGTCAACATTTTCTTTAGTACTCATAATGTATCAGTTATTTACCAAATGCTTAAGATTTGAGGAGAAACTAGAATTCCTAAACAAAGGAATTTAGAGTACCATCAAGTATACAAAGTTATTCTGCATTTGCAATTGGGAACTACATCACAAAACACTGGAAAAAGGAAAGAAACATGTCCAAGGTCCTATGGTTGCAGAGAGGAGAGAAGCAAACATCTAAGTCCTCCAGGCCAAAGGAAAAGGGTGATGTGGATTTGGCTTATATATTACACAATATGACATATTGTATTACAAGGTCTGAAGTTGACTGCTATTTCTGTGTTCTGACACTAAAACAAATCCTGACAGTTTGTGGGACAAGTCATTAATGTTAGCATGACTTCATATGATTAACTGCATTCTCTCACTATTCTAACACTTGGAGGAAATTTCCAGCGAACAGAGGAGTCTTTTTAATTGGGCTCCAGCTAGTTGATGGGTTTATCACAGGAAAAAATGCCATCCAAAAGTCTTAAAGGAGTACCTTAGTTCCAATTCAAAAGTCTGAACAAAAAGTTAGTCTATAGTACAATTTATTTGCTAGATTCATTCTTATTTTTAGAATTTTTATCTTACATGTTTCAACCTGTGCAAGCAAGACAACTGAAATAAAGGAAACATAAGGAAAGGCAGGGCTAATATCACAATGCAGGCATAATATAAACTCTATTTAAAATAACTACTGCTACTGATAGGAAGTAAAACAGCTGTAGAACTGACAGAGGCATCTGCAGTTAAAGACGATACCACACCACTAATGTGACAATCCCCGCTGGTAAACGGAGTGGGAAGCATAGCTCCAAAGGAAGCCTGCATCCTTTCCTGGTGATGAAAGCTAAGAAGAATGAAAATAATATAGCAAGGAAAATAATACACAACAAAAATAGAACAGGAAATGAAAAATGCATGCACAGTAAATATAATCTTCCCACTGGTTGGGTTTTCCCCTTTCCTCTCAAAAACTCTTTCTTCTGCCCCTAAATATTGAAAATCAGTGTATAAAAACTAGTGACTGGGATGCCTGGGGGGCTCAGTTAGTTAAGTGCCCGACTCTTTTTTTTTTTTTTTAAAGATTTTATTTATTTATCTGACAGAGAGAGATCACAGTAGACAGAGAGGCAGGCAGAGAGAGAGAGAGGGAAGCAGGCTCCCCGTCGAGCAGAGAGCCCGATGCGGGACTCAATCCCAGGACCCTGGGATCATGACCTGAGCCGAAGGCAGTGGCTTAACCCACTGAGCCACCCAGGCGCCCAAGTGCCCGACTCTTGATTTTGGCTCAGGTCATGAACTCGGGGTCTTGAGATCCAGCCCCGCATCAGGATTCCACCCAGAGTGTGGAGCCTGCTTAAGAACCTCTCTCTCTCTCTCTCTCATTTCCTCTGCCCCACCCCCCAGTTCATGTGCTCTCTTTTGAACAAAAACAAACAAACAAACAAAAAGTGGCTGCTGACTAGAAAATCATAAAGTATTCACAGGAAATCTGCTACTGAATAATAATGCCTGTGAGTGATCACAATGAAAGAACACATATTTTAGTGACATCAAAACACTAAAGTTATAATTTATTAATTTACATCGTCAATTAATGTAATTGTTAACAATAGCTGAGCTAAGTGTTTGGCATCATCTATGTCTCTCAATTAAAAAAAAAAAAATGAGGAAACTTTCGAAAACGTGTCCTTACCTATATCAATGTGAGAACTCGAAATAAATTGGAGACTCATAAAATGATGGGGATTTTCATTATTTTTGAAAAAAAAATAAAAAGAATTTTCATTTAACAATTCCTATAAAGTACTTATATTAATTCATTTATTTCTGACAAGAGGGAAGACAGAATCCTCATCTAAAAGATGTGGAAACCAAGGCTCAAAAAGCCAGTCATGTGTCAAACGTCAAAAAGCATTTAAACTGCAAAGTGAGATCTGTCTAAAAGCTTAGGCATTCTCCTAATTCTGCCCCAGAATTCTGCAGTATGCAATATAACTGCAGCATCTGGAAAATCTATTGAAAATATGAATAATATGATAATATGATATGAAGTTTGAGCTATAAATCATTCTAAATATTATGTAAGATCAAATGAAGAAATTTAGGCATGACATCTACAGAGAAATAATTCCTTTCACCAAAAATAACAAGAAAAGTTAATTTATAACTTATAATGTTCAGGGTGCCTGGGTGGCTTAGTTGGTTAAAAGTCTGCATCTGCCTGCGGCTCAGGTCATGATCTTGGCATCCTAGGATCAAGGTCTGAGTTGTGCTCCTTGCTCAGCCAGGAGCCTGCTTCTCCTTCAGCTCCGCGCCCCATCCCCCCACCCCCGGGGCCCCACTCCGGCTCTCTCTTTCACTCTCTCCTCAGATAAATAAACAAATAAATAAACAGTTTTATGACTTATAATACTCAAATTGAAATTTTTGCAAGGGGAATATCTAGTTTACTTAAGAGAAATACTCTTAAGTAAGAGAAATTACTCATGGCCTCCTAAGAATAGTGTGTGTGTGTGTGTGTGTGTGTGTGTGTGTGTGTACACATATGTGTATATGTTCCCTTTTCTTTTTTCTCTGCTTCAGGACTACTAGTATACTTAGAAAATGGCATTGTGGATAATTTTCCATCAGCTTGGGGATAACTTATATACTTATATACTTATAATTTTCCCCCAACTCAACCGTCTACTTTCTTGAAGGTCAATTCAATAATCCATTTATTTCAAGAGTAGAAATAAATGCCTCTTTGGAAAGAGCATGAGAAGATAGAAAACAAATAAGCATTTAAAAACACATGTAAACTTTCTGTGCTTATTATTCCCTCATTAATGAAAATCTCATATTTAGAAGAGCAATTCAGTTGAGTAACTGCAAACATAATTTGGTTCCTGTGGGTTGACTTTGTTCCAAACCTTGAAGATTCTATTTTGCAATTGAAAATTAAGCTTGTTTGGCACTGTGATTTCACAGATGAAGATAGAAAGAAATGGAATATATTATTTAAGCTCCCAACTCACAATCTTTGCAATGTTTGAGTGACTATATTACATAATAATATCTTAAATTACTTTTTATGGAATTTAGCCCTAGTTGACTTGATGATATAATAGACCATGTCTGTTTTTTTAACTCAGGGCTATTTGTTGAATATGAGATAAATATAATTGATATACTTCTTAAATACATATTTATAACTACCAAGGATTAGGCACAGTTAGAAATATAGAATTCAAATATAGTTTAGATTTGACAAACATCTAATTATCCATCAAAAATATTTTGAATTTCTGCTGCTTGGGAGGAAGTACACTAAACACTAAGAATCAAAAAGGAAATATTTAATGTCCCACTTCAAAGAACTCAGAGTCTTTGGGCAGAATGACAAATCTGCTACATTTCTACTACAGGAATAACTTAATGATGGGCTAGCACAGGATCCTGCCAGAGAAGAGGCACCTAATTAGAACTGGGCAATCAAGGAGGAATTTCAGAAGAGATGAAGCCCATTTCCTGTCATTATGGATGATAAAGTAGTTGACCAGTGACTGAATGAGAAGTGGGAGTGGTAAGAAGAGTGCCCCAGGTGGAGGAAAGAGCATTTGTGAAATTCAGAAGCAAAGTGTTCATGGAGTTTTTAAGAAGACCACATACTAATTCTGTATGACAGAGGAATAGCTAGCAGCAGGAAAGAATTGTTAAGATTAGGTAAAATTCCAATGGCTTGAACTGTGTGCTAGGCAAGGCTTGATGACAGTGCCTCAACACATGACCAATCTCTGTCCTCAAGGAGCTCACAGATTGGCAATTGGTGATTTTGGACATTGTCTTCACCAGCATTGCAAAATCTCACTACTGCAACCACCACTATAAACCATAACATTCTCTGTCCCATTTCCAGGCAGAAACAATCTGTTTCTCTCCCTACTCTGCCCTTTTTTATTTTCCTTTCCCTACCACCCCACAAAAAGTCTTCCTCAAAGGAAAAGCTAGATGAGTCATGATCACAACCAAAATTATAATACCAGATAAATAAAAACTCTAACAATAAGGTTAAAAACACTTCAGACTCAGAAAAATATCTCAGATCACCTAGTTCTATCAAGATTATCTCTTTCAGTCTTCAAATAATTTGGTTTAAGTGCAGATCAGTAGCCAATGCAATGAAATAGTCTGCCATTTATATCATGTTCTTTAAACCATATCTGATCTTTTTATCCTCTGTTAAACACTTAATTTCTCTAGGCATTGCTTTCACATAAAATCCCAACATTTCAAGTTCATCACAATCTGCCACAAACAGTTCAACATCATTTCTTGTCATCCCCTCCCCCAAGTGTGCCATGTTCCACCCCCGTTTCATTTCCCATTCTTATCCAAACACATGGTTTCATCCACAAAATGTCTCTACCAAAGATGTCTTATTACCACACTTCTTCTTCTAGAAAACTCTTGTTAAACCTCAGAGACACACCTCTAATGTTATGTCCACTGTATAACATTTGCTATTTCCCACAGGTTGTAGAACCTTCCTCAGGATCCCCACAGACCAATATTCCTACCATTATTGTAACAGTTTCTATCCTGGCTTATGTGTATACTGTTCTCCAAGTTATCTAACCTCAGAGAGGTCAGTGGTTGTGCCATAATCATCTGGAATAAACAACTGATGAGAAGAAAATGTTTGCAGCCTATATAATGAACTAGGGTCTATAACCAGAATAAGTAAAAACATAAAAAAAGTAATAAGAACATAAACAACGTGAAGAGTGAACAAGTTACTTGAACTTGTAAATCATAAATAAGAAAAAGAAATGACCAGAAGGTATATAAAAATGTTGCTTCACTTCATTTACATTACAAAATAAACAATAAAGGAGCAACAAAATAATTCATCCATCAGATGGCCGATAATTAAAACATTTATCAGGCAATGATGGCAAGAAATTGAACTTATTCTCAACTGCTAGCAGTATAAGTTGTCATGCTTTTTGCAGTATATTATAGCAAATGTTAATATTTAAATGGACATATAATTTTAAGTCTGATAATTCTCCTTGTAGACATCTACAAAAATGTTTGTATTAGTAAAAATATATTAACTGACACTGATTGTAGCATTTATTAATGACTTAAAAGTTTGAAATTTTAGTATTATCTAGACACTAAAATGAGGCAGATACTAATATGGTAAAGAAATCATTATGCTATTTAAATAATATGCACATATTTTAAAGTACAGTAGTATGGACTATTTAAAAATATGCCCATAGGGGCACCTGGTAGCTCAGTGGGTTAAGCCTCTGCCTTCAGCTCAGGTCATGATCTCAGGGTCTGGGATCAAGCCCTGCATTGGGCTCTCTGCTCAGTGGGGAGCCTGCTTCCCCCTCTCTCTCTGCCTGCTGCTCTGCCTACTTGTGATCTCTCTCTCTGTGTCAAATAAACAAATAAAATCTTTTTAAAAAATGCCCATAATGATCTATAAATTTAAAACAAAACTAAGTTCCAGAAAAATATTCATAATAAAAGCTCACTGAAAATATATATGCACGTAGAAAACACTCTAGAAAACATCTACCAGCTTGTTCAAAATGTTTGTATCTAGGAAATAGAAATGGGAAGTAGAAGGGAAAGCAAAGGTAGCAGTAGAAAGGGACTTTGACATTTTACTTCCCACACTTTTGTGTTATTACGTTAGGCATACAATAATATATCCAGCATTAAAAATACCAAAAAAAGAAAGTAAAGTAAATCTTTCATATAATCAGAAAATACTAAGATCAAGAACATGGCCAACTGTACTAGATTGTAACCAAATGATGCCCATATTTACATCTTTAAACCCCTGAGGCTTTTATCTCTGCAACATGAAGATGATAAAATAGAAGGAACAATTTCCAGAAAACAGAGAAAGTGAAATGAGCATGAGAAACTGGAGGGTCTAGGTGCAAATCCCAGTTGTGACACATGTCAACTAGGTGAGTGCTACTTCTATGAACCTTACTTTCTTGCACAGAAAATGTTTATAATAGTACTTACTTCCTACGATTTGAGAATGCTTGCTTCCTAGTAGGTGCTTAATAGTTTCTAGTTTCTTCTATGTTCTATTGTGAGAAACCTTGTCCTATTTGGAGATGAATGATTAGTCTTGCACCAAGATGCCTTTTACTGGAGGGGAGTGCCACACTGTAGTCAATGATGTGATGATTTCCTCTCAATTTGTAATGTAATATTGCTTTTAACCTCTAACTTCCAAATCATCATAATTTTATGCTTTGCTTATAAAATCATAAACCCATAAAGCTGGAAAAAAGTCTTAAAAAGTTATTTAGTGCAGGCTTCACACCTGCAGGCAAAATGATGGGCATGATAAAATATCTACTGCATTTTAATCATTTCCCCAAAAAGAGATTCTGGCATTTACTTGAATGACTGACCCATCAAATGCTTAATAAGTCTTTTCCTTAAGTAATGTCTTAAGAGAAATAGACTTGTAGAGGAAAAACAAATTCTTTTTCTTTGGAATTAAACCATTTTCTTTGTCTTTGTTTATTATATCAAAATTAGTGGAAGAGATGACATTTAACAGGAAAGATGAAATATACAAGCAGGAAACAATGAAACTGTAATAGGAGGCAAAATTAAATGGTTTTATTTTTTGAAAGACAAGTTCGAATAGGCAATAATTCTAGATATGATGGCGAATTCATGGCAGTGTTCACTTTGTTAGGATTCCTGAGTCAGCTGTGTAACTAGATATTCATGGCAAAAAGATTCCAACACAGTTTGACACACAATTCCAAGGGGCTTTGTACAAACATCGCCCATAAACAAATAACAAATATTTTCTGGCAGATGAGTATAACTATATTGTTTTGAGTAACCAGACACTTTGTTCTTGGCATTATGAATAATTCCTAGATGAATAAGGAGACTTCAATGATTGGCACTAGGTAGCAAGAAGATGTGCATCTACAATCTTACTGCTAGGGAGGTGTAAACTTAGTTTTCCCCTTGATGACACCTATGTAAAAACCAGGCAGGTATTTACCAAGAGGTAGAAAGAGGACAGTTAGATTAAATGGAAAAATACTGAGTAACAAAAAGGATTTTAAATAAAAATCAAGTGATATTCTTATACCTGAGGATTAGGATTCCATTAGCAATGATAAAAGGAAGAAATTAATTATGCTTAATTCAGATTTAACATATCCCAAAATTTAGTCATCAAAGGAGATAATCTTTTGTTTTCCTAATTGTAACAACAGATAAACATTTTCTACTAGTAAGCAAACTCTTTCTCCAAAGCCATTTCAGCTACAAAGTTTATGTTTAAGAAGGTTTTGACTAAATACCTACCCTAAGTATCCTATAGATGGCTAAGATCTGGAATCCAAAAATTAGGAAGTAAGAGCTGACTTGGTCAAACTTTTCAGTAGATTCTACCTTGGAGTTACTTTGACTTCAATTTATTTAAGAAAGGACTGTCTGCCTTCTCTTTTGATGTTCTACAAAGAGAAGCTGCTTTAATTCATAATTCTCAAACTCATTTATGCAAGTGAGTACCTAGAAGACAGTCACTTTTTGTAGAACACAATTATATAAATGTTTCATTAAAATTCCACCATAAAAACTGAAACAAGAAAGAAAGTACACTAGAAATGGATTTCTCTGCACAACAAATAATACCTAATACTAATTGAAAATAATAACATTTTAGGAATGTAAAAATAAATAACATGAACCAACTAACTAAATCTAATATGATGGCTAAGGATGACAAGTGAAGCAAAAATGCTTGATTTAGAAAATTAAAAATTAATTAGGCTTACCAAATGTATCTATTCCCTTTATTCTTACTATTTTGTGTAACATATTAATATAATTGATGGGTCTATGGACTAATACAGCAGCGGTCAGTAGCATTTCCACTTTCCTCGCTCAATAATAATATGTGCATAGCAATCTATGATTTTCAAGATGTTTTCACATAAATAATGGCATTTGTTCCTTAAGACAACTCTGGGAATTAACTCTAAGATATAGTACTAATCTTTTGTAGAAGATTGAGCTAGATCTCTGTTCTAAAATAACTTGTCCAATTTACTTTGTTTCTCTAATTTCAGTTTCCTCATCAATAATATGAGGAAAACGGAATGAACTTAATCCAGTTGTTGTGCTGTATCAAATTTGCTTGACCCAACATGGCCCCACCCCCTTGGCAGCTTAATCAAGTGAGAGTCAGCCAGCTACTGCCATAGCTTCCTCCCCTCACACTACCAAATGTCTCAGCCTCCCGGAGGAGTGAAGACGGAGGTGCTACATGGGTTCCATCATGTCTGGTCAGCAGGAACCACAGTAGTTCCATCAGCCAAGTCCTACCTAACCAGATTCACTGTGGCTCTGACTTCCCCAACAACTACCCAAAAAGGCCAGGTAACACAACCTGGAAATCAAGGAAATTTAAAATAATGGCATAAGTCTTGGCCAATAAGAAGCAGCAAAAAGCCACTAACAAGTGCATCACTTACTCTCCCTCCTTCTCAAACCCAGCAGTCTCTTCTGAGGCATAGTGTATCTATACTGCTTCTCAGAAGATGTTTCATGACATGAGCAACTGGCTGTGTCTCTCTGTGAAGCAGTGGCCACCTTGGTAACATATCATTTTATATTTGCTTACTACCCTCCTTCTCTCCTTTACTACTCTTCTTCCCTCACTTTTGCTCCAAATAAAACACTGACATATAAAAATAAGTAAACAGAATATACTCACTGGTACAAAGTCATATGGATAGTAAGCAGTAACACTGAACATAACTGAAAGTATTTAGACTGAAAATGTAGTGCTCAGTTATGTTGTTGTTCTTCTACCACACATTATCCCTGAGTAACATTAGTTAAAAAAACTTTCCCAAACAACTCCACAAAACATGTCAATGAAAAATCAGGTATATTAAAAATCTTTTCCAGGGAAGTTCAAATACAGCCAGTTTCCATACACTGTTTCTTCCAATTACCACAGCAATTTGTACCTTATTGTCAAATCATTTTCACCTCATCTGGCAGTGAGCTCCAATTGATTGAGGCATTTTTGCCTCATTAGTTTTTAATTGGCTCACACCAGCATTTCTGTAAATGGCCAGTCTGACCTATAACCATCTCTGTGGAGCGCCACATCCCCCAGTGCTAACTTGCTAAGTTTGTGTAGGGATAGTTGACTTCAATATCACCACAGTGGGAAGATCTAGGTAAAATGTATAAGACTGTTAGATCTTGAAATTCCCGAGGAAAAATCAATCCTGGAATTGCTGCTGTAGAAACTGACGAGGAAATAAAAATGAGAAGGGAAGCAGAAAGCTAGACTGGGCATCAGGAAGCTGAAGAATGTATTCTCATAAGTCACTTCCATTCTTTGAGCTACAGCTTCCTACTCTACTTAATTCTTATTTATCTAAGTAAAATAATGCCACTGGGGTGCCTGGGTGGCTCAGTGGGTTAAAGCCTCTGCCTTTGGCTCAGGTCGTGATCCCAGGACCCTGGGATCGAGCCCTGCATTGGGCTCTCTGTTCAGCAGGGAGCCTGCTTCCTCCTCTCTCTCTGCCTGCCTCTCTGCCTACTTGTGATCTCCGTCTGTCAAATAAATAAATAAAATCTTAAAAAATAAATAAATAAAATAATGCCACTGAACTTAATTATCTCTAAGATTCCTGCCAGCTATAAAATCCAGTGACTTCACTGGTTAAGTACTAGGGATAATGTAAATAACTGCATATGAAATTATACTCTGCTCTTGGAAGAATATTCTGTTTTAAACTCAGTGATCAACAAAAGCATACCCATACTTTACAAAGAAAGTTTTGATTTTCAGAAATTCAGAACAATACTTATATGATAGCCATTTTTTAAAAGACTTTATTTATTTGAGACCAAGAGAGAGAAAGGAGTTGGGGCGGGGGCACTGGTAGAGGGAGACAGAGAAGCAGACTCCCGGCTGAGCAGGGAGCCTGACTCGGGAACTTGATCCAGGACCCCGGGACCATGACCGGAGCTGAAAGCAGACGCTTAACCAACTGAGCCAGCCAGGTGCCCCTCTGACAGTCATTTAACGAGATTTTTATATTTACTAATTTGACAGCATTTTAAGTGTAAAGTGTTAACATGACTGAAAAACTTTCATATGTTAACAATCACCTTTCCATTTTCAGTGGATTTTGAGACTTTAATATTAACAAATGCAAGTCAGATTAATCTATCTGTACAGCACTTAACATCTGAAGCAGTTAGCACTATTAATATAGTGCAGCACTATTAATAACTGCCACAGAGGTGATCATAATAACAATATTAAAAAACCTTTAACCACTTTCTTTATGCACAGTAAATTCAATTTCCCAAACTGCCTGTTGCCTCTAATGTTCCTCAATCAAAGATGAAGTTTAATTTTTTTTTTTTTTAATTCTTGGAAAAGGCTTCCAAAGGGTAGAAGAGATAACTTAAATTCCCTTAGCCACTCGAAAGGCATATTTACCTAACAGCATTTTCACAGTAGATTAAGAGACATGGAATAAGATCTCCAAAGTATACAATGGAGTTCAGACGGTCCTGGGCTTGAACTCCAGCTCTGCCATTTGCTTATTTGCAAAGCAATGATAGTACTTCCATAAGGATTGTTGAGAAATTTGGAGAGAACGCTGTGAAGTGTTTGGTGCAATTTCTGGAATGGTGTATGCATTTAACAAATAGTAATTATTTTTAAACCCCAGTAATATGTCAGTGTTATAATTTTATTCACCCAGGAGGTAATAAACCTTCTGAAGAACCAAATTAGCAGATATTCAATTTCAGCACACTGGCCAGCTCTTAGAGGCCAGATTAGTTCTGCTTCCTTAAAATTGGAGTTCTCAATCTTTTCATCATCAGCACCTAATTCGTGATTTTCTTTCCACTCCTGGTCTTCTCTCATTGTCCTGAATCTTACGAAACACACGAAGACACATTCAGTAGTTCAGCCAGAAAACTGGTAGTTTCATTGACATCTTACTCTCTCTCTCTTACCACCTATATTCATTCAATTCATTTTTATTTGCAAAATAGCTCTCCAATGAATCCATTGTTTTATTTGCATCTCTACTACCATGACCCTCTTCTAAGCTATTGTAATGTTCTTGCAATTGGTCCTGTATAGCCACACTTAGCTCCCTTTGATCTGTTATTTATACTACGATGATTTTTTTTTTTTTTTTAACCACAAATAGGTTCACTGTCTTCCCTTTGTCTCCAAATACATCAACAGCATCTCAGGCTCTTAGAATAAAGATCAAAACCCTTAACACAGCCCACAAGAGTCTAGATTATCTGAAGCCATTAACTACCTGTTAAACTCAACCTAAACTACTTACTTTCCCCTTTATTCTCTATGCTTTAATTCACTTTAGTCTTCTTTAGTTGCTGTTAAGTGTCCTGATTGGCTTTAATCTCAGTGTTTCTGCATATATTGCTCCTTCTGACTGGAACATTCTTTTCATCCTTATAACCTCATTCACTCTTAACACTTAATTATCAGATCTCAGACAAAAACAGACCTTCCTTGAAGAAGGTGAGAGGCAACATGGGGGCTTGGGGGGTAGGAAAGGAATAAAAGAAACAAAATGGGATCGGGAGGGAGACAAACCATAAGAGACTCTTAATCTCATAAAACAAACTGAGGGTTGGGGGTGGGTAGGGATAGGGTGGCTTGGTTATGGACATTGGGGAGGGTATGTGCTATGGTGAGTGCTGTGAAGTGTGTAAACCTGATGATTCACAGACCTGTACCCCTGGGGCTAATAATACATTATATGTTAATTAAAAATTAAAAAAATTTAAACAACAACAACAACAACAACAACAAACAACAGACCTTCCTAAGGGAAATCCTCTGCCCTCACCCAGACCAGAAGAGGTTAGGTTTTTCCCTTCTGTGCTCTCATAGCACGTGATTTCTTCCTTCAGCATATATGTTGATAATATATCTTAGAACTCATATATGTTTTATTGTGAGGTTATTATATTAATAAAGTTACAATTTATTAGTCACAAAATGTAAATTCTGTGAAGACAAGCATCATGCCAATTGTTCTCAATTGTATGTTCTTAGTGAATAGCACAGTTGGTGCTTACCCAAAGTTGACACTTAATGAAAATTAGTTGAACAAAAGTACAGAAAGAAACCGAGGATTATTTTGTCATTGTTGCTTTTCCCTATGGCTTTTGTTTTGAAAATATTTTTCTTCCTACAAACTCTCAGTCTGCTGATTTTTTAAAAGATGGATTGTGTCCGACATATACAATTCAAGTCTCTATGCCTACCTATTATGCCCTTGATAATTGTGTCTGGTTAACCAACTACATCACAGCTGTTCCTACAATTTGATCGGCAAATGGTCCTGATCAGCACAAAATGATCACTATCCGAGTAAGTGGACAGAATTTGGGGATTTGTTAACAAATGGAGCATTACTATAAAAAAGTATGAATTCCTGTAGAGATTTTTGAAATGTTAAAAACAGTGGTCTAAAAGGAGCAAATATTTGGAGTACCTCAGAGAACCAGAATAGATGTTCAATTATCTACATTTATCTATCTGTCAACAATTCCCAAATCATAAGTTAACTGTGTTTAGAATTTCAGATATAAATAAGTCAATAATTCAGAACTCAGAATGTGTTTTCCAATAAGAAATTTATCCCCCAAAATGTACGTATTAAAATTTAAGCCCATGTAGCTTTACATAGTTGTATAGCTAAATTTTATTGATAGCAACCAAATATAAAAGTCCATCTATGGAAAAAGTGCACTTGAAGTCATAGCTTTATTAGGGAGATTGATTTAAGTTTTGGGTGATATGGAACTAATAAAAAAAATTAAAATGGGACTCTCTAGTTGTATGAAGTTATATTCCTTTTGAGGGTAAAATACCTACACTTAGCAGCCTGAGAAGTGGAACTTTTAAATAATATGCATATAGGGTAAGTATTCTGGGTGCCATGCAGGCACTGGAATTTTTGGTCAGTACAAACAACTAAACTCCAAAGACTTTCCAACTCTGCTTAAGCCAGATCCTATTTCACTGAGGTTCCTAGAAACATCATTCAATCTGCTTAGCATACTCTCTCATCTGGGTAATTCACTGTGGAGCAATAAGTGGGAATGACTGGACAGTGATTAATTAGATTGGCCTTTTTTTAAATTTTATTTTTTAATTTTTTTGGTATATGGTGGGTAAATGAAAAATAAAAAGGTCATTTTATGTATTTATCTAAATCAAGAGAATAACCTGGAGTTCCTTTAAATTTGTTAAATTTTTCATAAATTAACTAAATCAGTGAATTATGTTTGAATTGCAAATAAACCTAAAAGCGGATTATTCTGCTAGATTCACATGCTTTTAACTTACTGGCACAACGTTTAGCCAAACTCAGAAATAAAATATAGAGTGGGAAGAGGGAGGAAATTCACTGCAGAGCAGATCAAGCCTTGATATAAGTGGTAAAAGTTCTAGAATTATTTGAACGACCTGGTTGGCTAATATTTATGATTAGGATGAAAACCGGAGGCTGAAAGAATTGAATCCAAGTTAAAAGTGTATCATGAAAAAAAATAAATAATGTTTGTGGCAGTTCTTAAATGGTATAGTCCTCCTAGAAAGAGCAATTGGAAGTGCCAATTAATTCATAGTAGGAAGAAAGGCTTGAGTTAATGTAGTTTAATTAAAAAGACAGGCTTCTTCTAATTTGAAAACAATGACAAATGAAGTTTTAATTAGATTTTCAGCTTTCAGGAAAAAATATGTACCACTGGATTTTTGTAGAGTATATAACATATTTACCCACATAATCCCTTTTATTGCTACTTCCTTCCCTCCAATTTCAAGGAAGACATGTACTGCTTGATTTTGGTTTTGATTTGCTGTTTTTACAGGGGGAATTTGTTTCCTTTCTCTACATGATGTTCCAAAATTTTTTCCTTTTTAAGATTTTATTTATTTGACAGAGAGAGAGATCACAAGTAGGCAGAGAGACAGGCAGAGAGAGGGGGAAGCAGGCTCCCAGCTGAGCAAAGAGCCCGATTAGGGCTCAATCCCAGGACCCTGAGATCATGACCTGAGCCCAAGGCAGAGACTTAACCCACTGAGCCACCCACGCACCCTGATGTTCCAAATTTGTTCTAATGAAGCTAAGATCATCCTTAAAGATTAGGAGCAGATACATATGAGAGAATAATCTGGGTTCCTAGAGTTTTCTTTTGATTCTCCTTTCCTTATAAATGCCTTGGCTTTCTGGCAGGATTGGCCAAAATAAAACTTTCCACAAATAGTTTGTACTCCCCAGGGACAAGTTTCTTTTCTTAAAATTAAGGTTTCCTTCAGCAGCTGAAATCTTAAAAAACAAAAACAAAAACAAAAACAAAAAAAACAGTCATCTGCTGCTGACACTTCCTAATAGCTTCACATCAGATAATTTTTTGACCTAAACGAACATTATTTTCATTATTAGTATTGACTTTTCAAAGTTTTTTTTTTAATCATTAGAATTATTTTTGAAATGTCCATATTGCTTAAGGTTGATTTTCTCAAGTAAGGTGAGTCTTGATGAAAAAGTGAAGAAGGATCAAAGCATGGCATTCCATTAGCAAATTGTGATCTACTTGTTGGGATGGCTGTAATGCCTATAATTACTGGGGCCTTTAAAATGGATCATTTATAAAGTCTTACTTAAATGGCAGTCACAATAAAAACAATCTGAGTCAAGGAAAAGCTCTCTTAAAGCGGAGGGAATGAGCACACATTAGTAGTGTCCAAAAAAAGAGAAAAGAAAACAGCATGTTTTGCTTTTATGAGATAACATGCTATAGTAAGATATATTCATGGGTTACCATTTGGGTAACCTGAAATAAAATGAATATAGTACTTTAAATAGGATGTTGAAAGACAAACAAAGAGGGGAGGAGAGGAATAATAGAGAAACAGAAGTCAGAAATTCTTTAAAGTTGAAGATGGGAAAGTAATGGCAGACTTAAACTAACAATGTAAAATATGCTCACCAATGAGTTAGCCACATTGCACTAAGGTAATGTAGGGCAGGGTATGGACAAGAAGAAAATGTAATATGTGATTCACCATGAGTGGGGCAGATCCACATACATATAAACTTATAATAATAATGTGTCTGCTTTTTAGATGTTGTCCTTGTCAATTTCTACCCCAGAATCTGGTAGAGCAGCTGAAAGTAGATGCTCAAAAGATGTCTGTTGAGTTGAAGTGAACTGACATATAAGTTTCATGTTATTGATCTGTGTCTAGGAAAGAGAGTAAAAATTTGTTCTCTCTGGTTATTAAAAGTAAGGGTCAGATTAGCTCCTTGGATTAAGGCAACAGTCTGTCATAACATGTCACTACAGTAAGAAAACTGTTGATATTAAGATAAAGTGTATGTATTCGGAAAGTGGTTCTCAAGCAGTGTGTACTGACTGTACCTAATATTACGTGAGAGAGGCCAGTAATTTATTACTAATATTAAAGAACAATGTTAGTGAATGATACTTATGCCACCTTGCTATATTCTGATATGATGGGCTTTTCAGAGTGCACATCACAGCTAAGCTACTAGAAAGAGAACACAGTCTATAAATTATATTGTGTAAGTCACAGCCAGCAGTGTTATCTTACAAGGACAATCATCTCTTGGGTATAGATAGGGTGGGGGGAAAGGAGGTAAAGAGGAAGGCTGACAACTGTAATTCCAGATTGTGAAGGTAGAAAAAAGGAGGTCTACTGACCAGTGATTCATAATACTTCTATCTAAAAATACATTTTCAATTGATTAGGTATCTGTCCATACTTATGCTATGAGAACTTAAATTATTTGAAGAATCCTACAGAAATAACATACAAATTGGACTTTAAATGAAAAAAAAAATTAAAGCAGGATTTTTTTTTTTTAGAAAAAAATGCATGGAAATGAAGGAAAGAGTTTGCTGTCTGAGCTTAAATGTACTTAATTAAAATGCACTTAAATTTATTGAATTTCCTGAAGAAAAATTTTGAAGGGTACAGAAATACACCAGGAGGAACTTTACCACTCATTATTATAGACTATTTAACTGAAATCTAATCCTTAGATATGATTTATTTTTACAAATGAGTTTGAAAGTCTTCAGATATAGTTACGTTACAGAATCTATTCCTCCCTACTACAGCACACACTTCATCAACTTCAACATTTACTTTAACCTTCCCTTAAAAACATTTGACATGATCACTTCTGTTAAAAAGTACCATAAACAGACTATAAACAAAAGGATCGACTTTGTGTGGTTTCAGGAAAGGCTGCTTCAAGAAGTTTAAGAACAGATCTGTGCTAAAAATGTTGATGCTAAGTATGAGTCCACAGAACAATCCTGAAATATGAAACATTACATAATTTGATGTTAAACATGAACATGAACAGAGGAAATACTTTCTCAGAAAAAATTAGAAAACAGTTTTGACATTTATAGAGTTAACAAAGTCCTGAGAAAATATAATCAGGAAAAAATGCTTAGAGGAATACTAATATAATATGCATGCATATAATTTGTCATTTTTTTCTTTTCCTACAAGGTCTGTAATTTCCCTTTCATATCAACACTGGCATTCATTCATTTCATTCATTCATTCATTTGGGTCTTCTAAAACAAAGGAGGGGATCATTTAAAATAGTTCTTATAAACTGCTCAATTTACAAAGATGATAGAACTTAGTGTAGAAGAAACACATTCCTTCGCTGGATTCAACACCTGAGGAGCTGACCAAGCAAACCTACTGATGTCCGTCAGGAGCTGATGAAGACCCTTGCCTGGGTGAACCACTTGTTAAGAAATGAAATTTCTACCCAAAACTCGGAGGCATTGAAAACAGTGGTAAGCACTAGTCATAGCGTGCTGTCCATTGAAAAGCAGTAGAAATGAGTAGGAAGATTTGTGGGTGTTCCCGGGAACTCATCAGTCTCCTGTTCATTTTCAATAGGAGACTCACAAGTTCCTGCAAATGCACACAAACTTACTTTTAAGCAGGCACCCTTGGCAGATAAGCAGATGTTGGCATTTCCTCCACTTCAAGTGAATACAGTAATCTGTTCCCCCTCGAGTGTCCTCAGCAGGTTGGCTGGTGCTTGCGATTCTTTCCAAAAAGTGAGTAGCCATCACAGTCACCGGTCACTTTCTACTCATCTATTCAACACTTGCTAATTGAGCACTCCTTTGCCAGGCAGCACTCTTGTCTCTGGGGATATACAATAGCGAATCTCGTGCCGTTACGGCAATTTTATCGAACATTCGTCCAGTTCGTTTTCAACCATGCTTGAGTCAAAGCTTGTCTACAATGCCAAATGAGAGGCCGTGGTGTTTAAAAATGTCCTTTGTAATAATTGTGGAGTTTGAAGTTCATGGTGCAACGGTAAGAGTGGAGTCCTAATGCAGCTAAAACCCGGCAATATTTACATTTAAAACCTCTTTTATCCTCCATTTTCATATTTATAAAATGATGTTTCTGGCTATTTCACTTTTACTTCCAATCTGGATGTAAATGTCTGATTATAACATAAGAACTGGAAACAGAATAAAAGCATTAATATATAAAATGTAATGCTATTAAGTTTGTTTTTTTTTCCCCAGAAAACAAAACAAAACAAAACATGAGGTTGAGTTTAGCCATCACTGTAAAATATAAATATACAGTTGATTAATGACATTTTTATCTACCCGCCAACACACTGGTTATTTTTCTCACATGGAAATAAATTATTGATTCTCTTTTTTATTGGCTTCTAACATCAAAAAATTTCCCTAGGCTTTAATTTCCTTATTAGATGTAAGACTCCAGCTTTAGACAGATAATACAAGATAGGCCTACTTCTTGACCAGGAATATGGGGCAAATCACAAAGGTGAACATTTGCTTAGGACCAGGTTTCAATTTTTGTGTTTTTCTGGAACTTCAAGTTGGAGAAAATTCAGCGTCTGTTGGGTTGTTTGGAATGGAAGAATACATTTTCCAGTACTCCTTTCCCCATAAAAAAGCATGTATACATATACATATGTGTGTGTGTGTATATGTGTGTGTGTATGTGTATACACACACATATATATGTACATATATACATGCTTTTTTATGGGGAAAGGAGTATATGTATATATATTATATGTATACATACATATATTTATATTTATTTATTATTATATATTTTATATGTATACATACATATATTACATATATTTTATATGTATGTATACATATATATACATATATGTGTGTGTATATATATTTTTAAGCATGTATACACAAGTATGTTTACAAAAATACTTACACAAGCAAATGTGCCCGTGTGCACATGCACACACACACACTCACACATGTGCACAGAGTCTCCAATGACCCTTCAAACTAAAAATGGTCATAGCTGGTAAAAACTCATACTGGGTACAGCACAGTAAACAGATTCCACTTACTACGCTACCTGTATGCCCTTATAAGAGCCAGTTTGTTAAATGCTTTATAGGAGTTTTAATGAAAAGTCTCTAAATAAAATTCCAAATTAAAAATCAAGAATACTTGAAATAGCTTATGCAAATAAGAGTAGATCGCATATTTTATCCAGAGGATAAGCATCCACTAGGCAAATGCACCATCCTACATCTTCCTTTAGTTTCCACACCTGCAAACTCTTTAGCAGCTAACAAAATCTATTGTAAGGTTGAATAGTATATGAAATTTAGATTTTAAGGAAATAATAAATACTTAGGTCAGAACATGTTTACTGAACTGTTTTCAAAGTTTTAGACTAGGTGGCCAAATAAATATGATACAATCCTCTCCTTTTTAATGCTTTCATTGAAGGTTTAATTAATGATATAACACATGCATTAAAGGTTTAATTAATGATTAAATGGAGGTTCTTTGTGTCAAACGCATGTCAGATTTATATATGCAGGAATGAACAAACAGAAACATTAAATAGGGATAAATGGTGTAAATCACGAAACAAGAGGAAATGTTAGAATAATAGTATTACAATGTATCTGTTTGGGTTTCTGCAGTCAGTTCTGTATTGAGTTCTTGAACCATCATGTACTATGATTGTGTGAGCCTGATATTTAATCTCTCTGACCCTCTATTTGTCTCAAAAATGGGGATATTAACAGCACTTATCTCATAGTGCTTCTGTCATTCTTAATATCATCATTATCATTGTTGAGTATAAGAAACAGAAAAGAAAGAACAAACTGAATTCTACAGCTCTGCTACTAACTTTAGACTTTATTGCTAAAATCTTGAAGCTAGAAAGGTATTGACAGAGAAGAAAAATCTCAAGAGCACCAGTCAAATTAACACCTGACACATTTTATTCATGAAAATCTGCTAATAACATTATCATTGCAATGAACTCTTGTACCTTTGGGGTGAGTATGGTTTCCATTCCTAGAGAATTGTTTCCAAATTACTTGAAAAGTTATTTCAGATGATGAAAAATTATACACATTTCGCATATGTCCTCTTAAAAGAAATAATTCCTTGACATCATTACAGTTCTTTGAAATAATTATCACCAATAATTATCACCAATACTGAAATAAATTATATAGGGTATACTCATATAGATCATGAGGTCACAATGAGAAAATGGTTCCAAAAAAGAGTAAGAAATATAAATTATTTTTTCAACAGAGGAAGATCTTCTGAAATGGGAATTTAGACTAAATAAAAGCTGCAAGAAACTTAGAGGTTTTGAAGTTGTCATTTTTTAAGTTTTTCCATGGTAAGAGGGTTTTTCTCTTTTACTACTACTACCTTTTCATGTTACTACCCTTTATTGATGAGCATTTTCGATCCCTATACCAGTGTTGAATCTTTGAACAACAACAAAAAAAATAAAGTATAAGAAATATCAAATTGGTTCATGATTTACAGAATTTTCACCTCATCAATCACCATGTTCAGGAAGAATGTACTGAGCATTCGAGATAGGCTGAGATAAAGCCAAATTTCCAAATTTATCTTTCATGCTAGAATCAAATAGCACATCTTTGAAGGCTTTTAATTGGAATTGTGGAAAACAGGAAAATAGTTATAGTGTACTGAGCTCTACATCTACAACATCAAGTTCTTTTTTCCTTATTTTCCATAGTGTTTGTGGTTATGTCCAGTTAAGGTCATGATGAAAGACACATTTATTCATTCATGCTTTCAAAGATACTTAGTTTGACACTAGTTCATAACTGGTTAAAATATTCTCCAATGCCAACTGTACTTATTTTTCTTGCCTACTCTGACCTCCTAGCTGAACCTAACAAAAAGAATATTTGTGACCAACTACAGCCACATATTTTAGTAATAATACATTTTTGAAAAATGAACAAATTCTATTATACATGATAAAATCAAAAGCAACTTAAAATTTAAAGAATAACAATGATATAATTTTAAAAACTTCTCTTGTTATACAGTTATTTAAACAAACTCAATCTATATTGCCTGGCATAATAAAAAGCAGTAATATTGTAACTTTCATTTTGTTAGATAGGTACACTCCTATGCTGAGTCATAACCATATTAAACCATTAAACTACATCCAGTAGTGTTCCTTAAATAGTTTTTAATCAGTTTTAATTTAAAGAAAGAATGTTATGCTAGTGTTATAATGACAGGAATAGTTAAACCACATATCACAGTTTCAGAAAAAAATCAAGTATCATGATAAAAAACCCTAGTTATTTTTTCAGAGAATTTAGATGTTTTCAGCTTTGTTTATATTAAACAGTGATTGCACTGAAAATGATTAAGAAATATTTCAAAATACTATACCCACCTTCTACCTATCCTTTAATTTTTAAGAAGTTATACATGTTTGTTATCCAAAGATTCAAATATTTTAAAAGTATACAGTTAAATGTGAAAGCCTATCTTTATAGGTTCCCATACCTACCCAACCCAACCACCTTCTTGGGAGTAAGCGTACTTAATAGTTTAAGGTTAATTTTTCAGAATATTTCCTACTAGCATGAGCTTTTATTTGTTTTCTTCTATAAGAACAAAATTATACTACCCATTGAGTCCCAGAAATTACTTCAGACATTTCTCAATAAATGATGGTCATCTTTTCTTATTAAAACTTCTGTATGTATTTTTAAATAGCTAGGTAATAGTCCATGACATACCTGCACTCTAATTATTAACCATTCCCTTATCAATAGTTAGTTTTTGCTTTGTTTTTTTTCCCCACTATAATGCTACAATTAACATGTCTCTGAGTAATACTTTTGTGTATTGTCTGATTATTTCTTGGAAAATAGTATATAATTTTTTTTTCTAAATTGCTACAAACTAACAAACTGTCCACCTGAAAGGCAATTTGCATTTCTAGCAACAGATAATACTGTTAATCATTTCCTTGTGCCCTTAACAACACTGGGTAGTATCATATTTTTAATCTTTAAAAATATAGTGGGAGAAAAACAGAAATGGTCATAAATTCAGAGAACAAATTCATCATTGCCAGAGGGGAAAGATTCAGGGGATGGGTGAAATCAATGAAGGGGATTAAGAGGTACAAACTTCCAGTTATAAAATAAATAGTCATGGGAAGGGAAAGTACCACAAAGGCAACAGAGTCAATATTATTGTAATAACATTGTATGGTGACAGATGGTAACTATACTTATCATAGTGAGCACACCATAATGTCAAATCACTTAATGTAATTGGAATTTTACAATGTATAACATTGTATCTCAACTGTACTTAAAATTTTTAAAAGACTGATTGATTGATTGATTGATTAATTATAGAGAAAGAAAGAGCACCAGTGGGGGATGATGGGAGGGAGACAGGGGAGAAAGAGAGAGAAAAAGAAAGAAGTAGACTACCTGCTGAGCACGGAACCCTACAGGGCACTTGATCTCTGGACCCTGAGATCATCATCTGAGCCTACACCAAGAATCAGACGCTTAACAAATGAACCACCCAGGCACCTCTCTACTTAAATTTAAAAAAAAAAAAGAAAGAAAGAAAGTAGTGAAGAGAAAAAGGGAGAACAGAAAAATATAGAATATGGCAAAAGTCAAACAAAGCTAAAGCATTTTTATTAACAAATACGGAATATGTAGATGCAGAGACACAACCATAAAAATTACATACATAATTCAATGAGAAAATAAACAAATGATATAAATTGGATATTCCCAAAAGAAATATTAATGGCCAATAAACAAGATGAAAAAGGTGTTCAAGTGCATTCATATTTAAATGCATGTAAAAACTGTATTTTGTGTTTTAGCCTGGCAAAATGTAAGCTTGATAACATCAGGCAATGGCAAAGTCATAGGGATATCTGCTCTTTCATTATAGATGGGTATGTGAAGTAAAATAACTTTTCTTGGGAGTCAAATTGGTCAATATTGATTAAAATGCCAATTACAGGGATACTATGGCTCAAATGCCTAACTTCTCAGAATATATTCTGATATTAATCAAGTTCACAAAGTGTAATTATTATTCAAGCTATTAAAATGCAGTAAATCAATATTGGATGACATGAAAATATGTCAATGCTAAGTGAGAAACTCAAGTCATATGTGTAACATAATCTTGTTTTTCTTAAAATAATGCACTGCAGTTTTAAAAATACTTGTCTCTGGGTACCGTATGGGAGAAGTAGGTAGGTTACCTATTTTGTCCTCTGTTATTTTTAATGTGTCCTGATTATAGCTGTTTTTTGCTTTTTTGTATTTTTTCAAATTAAATATGTAATTAGCATAAACACATAGAAAATAACAGAGGAGTAAAAGTAGAACAATAAAAATAATAGATATAACATCTATTTTATTCTTATGCTACCTGACTGCAAAATTATGTTTTGATGTATAAATTCAAAATGAAATATTTATAAAAAATTAATATCTTCAAGGAATGGCACTCTTGGATATATACTCAAGAAAAATGAAAATATATGTCTGGACAAAACATGTATACACATATTCATAGCAGCATTATTCATAATGCCAAAAAATGGAAATAACCCAGACTTCCACAAACTGGTAAATGTATGATTAAAATGTGTTATAATTATACTGTGAAATATTACTGTAATAAAAAGAAATAAAGTACCAACACACAGTATAACCTGAATAAGCCTTGAAAACACTATATTCAAATGAAAATGGCAGTCACAAAAGAACACAAATCATATGGTTCAATTTATAAGAAATGTCTAGAACAAGTCAATATAGAGACAGAAGGCAGATTGCTGGTTGCTTAGGCTTTGAACTAAGAGGGATAAGACAAGAAGTTCTACTTATGGGTATGGGGTTTCTTTTGGGGGAGATGAAACTATTCTAAAATTAGGTCATGCTCATGGCTCTACCACTGTGAATATACTAGAACCCTTGAATTTCACACTTTAAGTAGTTGAACTTTATGGTATGTGAATTATATCACAATAAAGATCTTAAAAATAAAAAAAATGGTGGGAGAAAATAGTATTTAATTGTTTTTAGTTATATTTTCTGATAAAAAATAAAATTGGACAAACATTAGCATATTTCTTTTAGTTACTTGTGGGTTTTTTTCCTTTGTACTTTTTGGCAATTCTTCTGTTATTCTATTTGGTTGCTTTTATATATATATTTTTTTAGGAGCTATTTATAACTTTATCATGGATAATAAAAATCTGTCTTCACTGTTCCAAATATTTGTTTCTAGCTTATGCTTAATTTTAACTTTATCTGTGTTATCTTTCACTATAGACATTTTTAATGCTTGTGTAGTTATATCTATCAATCATTTCTTTTGTGACTCTGAGTTTCATTTCTTGCTTTAGTAGGAACTTTCCCGCCCAAATATTATTAAATAGATCCATATTTTCTTCTATCTTTTAATTTATTTTCCACATTTAGATATTTAACTTTTTATGTAGTGAGAGGTAGTAGGATTTTTTTGTTGTTGTTGTTAATGAAGAATCAATTGTCAGTCTTTTACAACATTTTATTAAGAAGTACAAAATTTTCTTAATGATACAACTGGGCTTATAATTTCTATACATCTGTATACAGATAGACCTCTTCCTTGATCTTCTGTTTTGCTGAATTGAGCTACTTTTATATTGCTGCATCTGTATCAATCTTTCCTTATCACTACTATATATAATTATTTATAGGTTAGTAGGCCAAGTACCAGTCAGGAGACAATTGTAATATTTAAGAGAAATTCTAATGGTTCAAGATGGCAACAGGATTTAAGAGAGAGAAGTGCAGGTCTTTGACAGATGATGCCAGGCAGTCAGAACTGACAGAACGTGAGCATTATTCGGATGTCATAAGAGTGAGAACCAAGGGTGACATACTGATCTCTTACTTTAATAATGCAGTGATTTTTGATGCTACTAAATTAGATACAGGACAAAGAATGTTGAAAGATTTGAGAATGACTTCAGCTTTTGGACATGAAAAACTTGAGATGATTCTTGTTCATTTACATATCAATATTATAGAGGTGCCCAAGAATATGTATGTATCCTCATTTGAGGAATGATCTGAACTAGAAACAAAGATTTGGAACTTGTCAGCATAAGGTGCTAATGAAATGCACAGTAGTTAATGACATTAACTGTTCAGAATGGCAAAAAGAAGACAGATCATGTTAAAGGGCACTAACATTTACAAAACAAAGTTTAAAGGAGTTTTTAACAGAGGGCACTAGGCAGAGAAGTAGAGGAAATGCAAAGGAGTGTTACATGAAAGCTGAAGAAAGCAAGCATTACAAGTAACTCTATTGATATTCATGCTAGCCAGTTATAAAATCAGTACAATTGAGAATATTTTTCTCACATTCATTTCTGAAGATGAAATTAAATTTGAGTTACGTGGTAATTTGTATCCATATGTTATGTGTGGCTTTATTTTAGTTTATGTTTTGCTGTCACTGTATTAAATGAAATATTTTCCAAGATCTGTTATGAATTTTATCATATGTATCACTATTTCAGAGCCAAGACAGATGTGACTATTTATGCACAAGATGTCAGCTAGAATATGAGCAAGAAATATCATAATGAGAATGTTGGCATACAATTATGTAACAAGTTGCTTGTAAACCTACATTGTTATTTCTACATAACACTGAAAATTTAGCTCTTTGTACTCAAGTGCTATAAAAAATAAAAATGAGGTTAAAAAAAATGACCTGTAGATCCTTTAGCTAGAAAGCATGTGGTTCAGTAAAAACCACACTGGCTTTACAGGCATGAAAACTTAGATCTGAATCCCAGATGAATTTTTCTTAGACTCAGTTTACTCATATTTAAAATGTTGATACCCATACCTTACTAAAATAATAATTATTCTTTAAAAATGCCAAATTATTCTTTAAGCAATGCCATTATTTTGCCTTATCTCTTACTCTTTACATATGCAAGTAAATATACTCTGCAGAAATAAATCTTTTTCTCATTTCTGTGGCATACCTAAAGCAGCATAGAAACAGAGTTCAGAAAGCAAATATGGGGTTTTTTTTAAAGATTTTATTTATTTATTTGACAGAGATTACAAGTGGGGGGGGCAGCAGGGAGAAGGCTCCCCGCTGAGCAGAGAGCCTGATGCAGGGCTCTACCCCAGGACCCTGAGATCATGACCTGAGTGGAAGGCAGAGGCTTAACCCACTGAGCCACCCAGGCGCCCCTGCAAAGATAGTTTTAAAAATGAGAAGTGTCTGAAAACTTCAAATCATTATTGTAAATGTCCCTGACATTTCCTTTGAATTAATTGGCAGTTTACAATCCAATTAATCTTTGAAGATATTAGTGAGTGGTAAGGACATACCAAATATTTCCATAAAATATTTCCACGAAAAAGAGGAAGACATGGGGAAAGAAGAGTTTTGGCTGGTTCCATTTTTTATGTCAAATGTTAATCTGTTACTATATAACTTGATCTATAGCTAGTATTAAACCCTGACATGTACTTATCCACTCTGAGCTATCAACATGCAAAGAAACTCATCACCATTAATAACTAGACATAGTCTAGATTATAATATAGAGGCTAGAGGAGATTGGAAAGAACAGACATAAAGGTGGGTTTGGGTACATGAGAAAAGCTCCACAGATTACAGGACAGAGACTATGCTAGGTACTCACTAAATCTTGTATTTAATACTTCCTTCCTCAAACACACAAATCTATACTTTGTAGTGCCCTTGCTGGAACCATGGGATGTGTGATGTGTTCTGGCCAATGAAAGATGAGAGAAGGCTATGTGCCCCATTTCTAGATTTAGGTAACACAAAGATCCTTCTTAATTCTCATCTCTTGTTCTTTCCCAACTCAGCCGTATTTTTTTTTTTTTAACCCACTTACAAGCTGATTATAAGTGTGTATTCTAGAGCCAGACTACCTAACTTTGAATTCTGGCTCTAGCATCTTCTTTCTTTTCTTTTTAAAAAAGATTTATTTATTTATTTATTTATTTGAGAGAGAGAGAAAGAGAGAGAGAGAGCCAGCGAGCATGAGCAGGAGGGGCAGAGAGAGCAGGAAAAAGAATCCCAAGCAGACTCCACACTGAGCACAGAGCCCCACATAGGGCTTGATCTCAAGACCCTGAAATCATAACCAGGGCCAAAATGAGCCCAACATTTAACCAACTACACTACCCAGGTGCCCCCTGTCTCTAGCACTTTCTACTGGCTATAACAATCTTCCTATTCTATAATTGGAATTTCTTAATTCTACATTATATATGCCTAATTATATGCATATAAATAATACATAATGTAAAGTATATGCCTAATTTCCTCTTCTATAAAATGGAAATGTAATTGTATTGACATCATGGGGATTATGAAAATTGATTTAGATAATATGTATAAAGCTTTTAGAGTAATTCTGGCAAATAATAGACATTCAAAACACTATTTTTATGGGGCACCTGGGTGGTGCAGTTGGTTGAGCATTCCCCCCTCTTGGTTTTGGCTCAGGTCATGATCTTGGGCCTCCTGAGATCGAGCCCCACATCAGGCCCCATGCTCAGCGTGGAGTCTGCTTGGATTCTCTCTCCCTCTCCCTCTACCCCTCCCCCCTCTCAAATAAATAAGCAAATCTTTAAAAAATGCGATTTTCATTAGCATTCCCCAATATTTTTCTATAATTTCATTTATCTATACTTTCTCCTATGATTCTTATATAAAATTTTCTTTAATGTTTCCCACAAGGATAAAAATTTCTTGGAATTAGATTTAGACTTTTTTCACTAAAAAATGAACTTTTCTAATAATAAGGTCCAGTGTTAGAAAGTATTATGTTTCTAAGAAATGAGCTCCTTATCATTAGGAATATGTAAAGAGGAAAAATGACCCTGTCAGTGATACTAAAGAAATGAGTGTTTCCATAGGTGGGAGGGTAAAACCACTGACCTCTAAGACCCCCTTAAAATCTACATTTCTAAGAGTTTATGTATCTTTGCACTACCCTAAAGATGTCTGACTTTAAAAATCACCTTTCATGGGAGTAGCATTATCTTGTAATGATTAAGAAACTGCTTTAAATAATTCTTAAATAATTCCTCAAAGTTGATTGATGAGACAATAGACCAAATCACTATGTATGAAAAAGTTTGTAAAACTTCGAGTAGCAGTTGTCATCCAAAATAACTGGGAACATCATGTAGTTTCCAGATAAGATATTCAATAAGATGAACAAGCCCACAAAAAAACAAAACAATGAAGAACAGCACAAGGTGTTTCACTGACTAATGCACTGACATTCAGAATTTAAATTTGACATTCATGAAAATGTTAAAGAATAAGAAAACCTGTAAAATATCATAGCACTATCTACCCACAGTAGAGGTTCATGTTTATTATTAAGATTAACCACCCCCCCGCGCTGCCTGCCTCTCTGCCTACTTGTGATCTCTGTCAAATAAATAAATAAAATCTTTAAAAAAAAAAAAAAAGGTGCACCTGGGTGGCTCAGTGGGTTAAGGCCTCTGCCTTCAGCTTGTTCATGATCCCAGGGTCATGGGATCGAGCCCCACATCAGGCTCCCTGCTCAGGTGGGGAGCCTGCTTCCCCCTCTCTCTCTGCCTGCCTCTCTGCCTACTTGTGATCTCTGTCAAATAAATAAATAAAATCTTTAAAAAAAAAAGATTACCCTTCAGCCAGATTATTTTCTCTATCTACCAGATTAAAAATGGAAATAGTGACTAAATCATATTTAATGGACTCCTTTCTTCTTTATTTTTCAGAATGCATTTATACTTATAAATTTATATAAATATAGCAAATATATTTACATATAAATATTTACATATTTATTAATTTATAATTATTCTTACTTTTAAAGTACAAAAATTTACATATAAATATTTATAGGAATGAGATTTATTTTCCAATAATTAAAAAAAATTTTAACCTCCTAAAACACAATATTGTGAAATTAATATGCAAATTTTGACTTCAAATTCCCTGACAGAATCTTTTATTAAAACAGATATGGTAGAAATGTTCATTTTCAAACTCTTCTCAGAGGGAGTTAAATGGCAATGACTATTAAGTGAAATAGGCTTAGGCACAAAGTAAGTTTGCAACAAATGTTTTTTGCCTTCTAGATGGTTAAACGGCAAATGCAGAGAGGATGTAATCAGCACAATCCATGTACGAAAGTCACCACCATTATATGGCATCTCCTGGAGAACTTAGAACAGTATTTATGAAATCCTATAACTTGCAGTTATGGTGATTACATGAGTTTTATTCCGCTAAAAAAAAGTGAGCATCATAAATGTGAAGAGATGGATAAGAGGAATAAAACAGATTCTCAATCTGGGAAGTAAGATATACATAAAAGACAAAACAATAGAAGGCACTCTCTCAAAGAAGAATTCTTCGATTTTCTGACTCATGCAAGGTGTGTGGGCCCCATTAGTAGAAACAGATCTATCATGTTTGTTTATTTTTTACCTAACCTACCTCTGGGAACTAATACAAAACAGACCAACTCTCATGTAAATCAAACTCTACAGGCACTGACAGGGTATGTGGTAAAATTATGGAAGCTTGATGAGTAACTCTTCTGTTACAATCAATATCAGCAGACATCTTTTTCATGAGTTTTATTTCTGGTGGATTTACTCGTCCTACGGAGCTCTTAATTTTCTGTTATCTGTAGATCATAGTAACCAGGTCTATAAGGATAATTTGCATGATTAAATGTCCCCATGATTTGAAGACAAAACCACAGGGACTGAGGAAAGGGAGAGATCAACATTAAGTGATATGGGCAAGGGAAAAATGAAGGAAGAAATGGAATTTGATGTACACCTTTGAAAATGGGTGCAACTGAACAGAGCAAGAGTAGCAAAAGCTATTCAGAGAGAAGAAACTAATGTAGAATAGAAACTGAGTAGAACAGAAGAGTCTTTTCTGTGTGTGGGGTGGGGGGTGGGGAGTGGTGGTAAGGAAACTTAACAGGAGGGGCAGATTGCTCCTGAGAAGTAAAGGAAGGGAAGTCTGGATAATCTGTTGTCATCATGAATGTCCTAGCAGGGCATTGGGGGGTGCGGGTTGGGGGTGAATGGAGAAGTTGAGTGTTGATGTGAGATAAGAAAAGTAGTATTTAATAAGATCACTCTGGAAGAAGTATACAGGATATGTGAGAGCAGGGACACAGGAGAAGAGGTCAAGTAGGAAGCTATGGCCCCTGTACAAGCATAAGGTAATATTAGCTCAACTGAGTATGGTGCCAATGGTAATATGAAAGGCATTCTGAAATTAGAATTGGCTAGACCTAATGGAAAATTGCATAAGAATGCACAGAAAATGAAGAAACAAAGATTCTTCTTTGTTGGCTGAGAATTTTTCCACCAGGGCAGCCAGGAAAATGAGGATATGGTTGATAGGGACTAATGGAAAAGGAGCTTCTGAAAGCAACTGCATTTAAGGTTTTAGAACTTCTACATTAAAGTGGCCTTAGATATCTGGGAATGAACACTGGTAATTTGGGAGGCATCTACATGTAGGAGATAAATGAACATTTAAAATAGGACAGATTTATTCAAGAGAGGAAAAATCTCTAAGAGGTCTAGGGGAAATAAATTTCCTTAGCATTACTTAGCACCAAAATACATTTAGGTATTGTTCTAGCTTAAATGTTATTTTTGAATTTATTAATTTCTTCTCTATTAGCATTTTGCAGAAACCATTACATTTCCAATCATGGGAGACTATGCATACACAAACACACACACACAGCACTTGAGAAGTGGGACTGCTGGGTGGGACTGCTGTAAGTAGAATCAGAAATGTATATTGTGTGTGGGATGGCCTGTAAATAATAGTGCCAAGGAAGGGCTATAGATAACATGGAGCAGGTACCTGTAACATCTTTCACATTCTCCCGAAAGTCAATTTCATTTTGCCAGTGGCAATTAGCTGTTGTGAAAAGAACACCAAACTTGATAAGACTGCTTATTTTCTTAATTTTGCCCTCTCATGTAAAAAGTGACAAGGAGAAAACAAACAGAAATACCATGTTAGTTGACTACCTACTCTCTTTCTAGCCCCATAATAAAAATTCAGGAAGTCACTTATGGCCAAATGAGTCAAAATATAAGAATTCATCTAAAGAAAATTTATTTAGAAAAGGTAAAAAAGAAAAAGAGTAACAATGTAAATTCATGAAATAACATATATGCATTTAAAACATGAAGATTGATTGAAAATGACTGGTTAATACTTGAAATTTATTGCAACATGGTTCCATAGGAGAACTTATTTTCTAATGAAGTTTGTTCTATAAAAACTGGCATGTCACTTACTTATCATAGAGGAAAATATTTCATTTGTCAAACTTCCTCAGCTACAAAGAAGCAAAACCAAACCTCTTGCTAAATCACAGCTGCATGTCATGGTTTTGAATACTTCTTCTTCCCTTTTCATTTTGTATGTTTTCTTTTTTAACTGTCTTATGGTACATAGATATTTTAGGTGATAATATAGTAAGTCCTTTGAAAAAAGCCATTGGGGGAAGAATAACAAATAAACAACTTCTTGAATTATATACATCTTCCCAGCTAACTGTGCTTCTCAAATTACATATCTGTGTATGATTTTATTTTGTCTTTGCAAAAGCAATATACCTGATCTTGCTACTCTATTCTGACGGATAGATATGTTGTATATAGTAATCTTTTCACAGCAAGATATGCACATATGTCATTTATTGTAATGAAGACAAATGTACATATCATTTACACCTTATAGCACACCCAGCGTTTGTCTAGCATTTTACATAGTAATGCTCATTCTAGCTTAAATAAATCAACATAGTTGTCTCTAAAGTTACTATTCTATCATTACAATGATGAAACAAATATAAAGTAATTCTATAATTCAGATAATCAGTTTTCACTGATTTCTACTTAGCACATTGATAAAATGATTCTTAACATAAGATACAGTGATTACTGAGTATTAAGTGTGTGATTGCCCATTGCCTACATTTGCAAAGAATAAATGGAGTATTTAAAGTATCATGCTCCACTAACTCTTGATTTCAGAACAAAATTAAGGATCACTATAAAGGTATGTCAGTGTCTCAGGCTTCAATATCAAGGCTCATGAATGTATTGGCATCTGCTGAATTCAGTCTTATAGAGTTAATTTACTCTCATTTCCTGTCAAATTTTTCATCCTATTATGAGCAACTGCATCACCTGAGGAGACCACAGTCAATGGCAAGGAATTGCTAAATTTAACTTCCACTGAATTTGAAACTGAGGCATGAAGATGAAACACATACTATTCAAGAGTGAAAAATGTGTAGTTGCTTTACTTTGTTTTAAAATTCAGAATACTGTGTGCCAAATTATTCATTGAAGGCAGTATTCAACAGAAAGGCAATGAAATAATATGGAAACAATTAAAAGGAAGAATAGCATAAAACCAGAAGCAGCAAGTTAGTTCTCCATGGCACAAATATTTGTCAGGAAAGCTAAATATTAATTTAAACAAAGCCATGCCATTAATTGAACTATCTCCTCTATAATGTTAAATTAATTAAGATGAAAAATAATACTCCTTCTCTCCCTTGCACTATAATACTATTATGTACCTTTATTTTGAATGGCTCCAACCAATGTTTATACAATATTATAAACATTGTAAACTATAACATTTGTAAAACAAGGTAAATAATATATATACTTATCTCTTTCATTAAATGGTGATCTGTTGGGACAGAGATTGGATTTTGATTATGTTATCCACCACACTTAGCACAGTATTACTAGTTCTCATGTATAAAGGCTCAGTGAATATTTTCTTAATTTACCAAGAAAACGACTATATTTTAATATGCCCATGAATAAATATGTATAGATTATGTGACATGTAGATATATTCCTTTAGATAAGCTGAAAAAAATCAATAACAAGAAACACTATATTCAAGGGGTACCTGCATGGCTCAGTGGGTTAAACCCTCTGCCTTTGGCTTAGGTCATGATCTCAAGGGCCTGGGATCAAGTCTGGCATCAGGCTCTCTGCTCAGCGGGGAGCCTGCTTCCCCCTCTCTCTCTGCCTGCCTCTCTGCCTACTTATGATCTCTGTCTGTCAAATAAATAAATAAATAAGTCTTTAAAAAAAAAAAGAAATACTATATTCTGGAAAAGGCATCCTTCCACAATCTAAGATATCAATCATATACATGGGAAAGTAAATACAGAAAGAATATGACAGGGGTGGGTAGGTGGGGGACAGGAATAAAATATAAAGCAAAGAAAGAACTAGTGTCTATAACACCTAGTCACATCGAATAAATTACCTGCTTTATTTTTCCTGCTCCCAACCACTTACAAAGGGAACCAAAAATTGTAGTAGACAAGATTTAACAGAGCTAGAAATGAAAACACAGTCTGTGTAGATCATGAAAATAAAGGAAGTAATCAGTTAAGAAGTAAGAATACAAAGAGGCAAAGCGCGTGAGGTTAATAATTTGAATGATCACACGTTTCACATTATATTGGATTACTTATACAAATTTTAAGATTCTGTATATTCTTCATACATTGTATAAATCTATTACAAAATTTCATTTTAGAGATTTTTTTCTATAAATGAATACCATAAATGAAACCAAAGCACCTTAACCTTATTCAGTCCAGTTCAGTGAGCAAATTGTCTTTCTTTCTTTTCTTTAAAGAAACACACTTAACAGTCACTGGTTTATGTTTATACATTTCACTACAGGTTCACATGAAAATTTTTTCTATAATCTTAATCATATTCATATCTTTGATCAATATCCATTTTGCATACTAACATCTAAAAAGAAAGGGGATTATAAATACAAGTATGGTTGCCCTGATCTGAAAAATCACAGAAATGTAACTATGAGAGTCTCCTTGATCCATTATTCATCATTTCTTACATCAAACAGCAATAATATAAAAGTGCCTCAACCTTATCCAATTTAATATAGAGCAAGTATATAACAAGTGATTTCAGATGGCCTTCCAAACTCCTAAAGAAGATTCATCTCCATAGGATACTGTTCTCCTCAAATTCATCAAAAAGTTAGAGCCATTCATAATATTGAAAGGTAGAATATAAAAACACAGACTAATGCATTAGACAAACATAATTCATACCATAAAGGAGAGATGCATGATCTATCCATATGGTCCAACAGTCTTTCCCTACAGTAACCAAGTGATTCCCTCATGTTACTGACTTCCAAAGTTATATATATCAGACATATACAATTTAATCTTAGCTACAGCCTTAAAACCCATTAGTAACATACCCTTTCCTTAAGATTTATCTATACTGAGAGTATACTAATTAAAAGTATAAAGTTGCACTAACTAAATGTGTGTTGCTATTTGAAGAAAAGTTGTTACAACTCCTTTTCTGGGACTTTCCCTGTATTAGGCAACCTGATACCAGCTGGTGACAAGGCATGCTAACCGGAGCAACCAGTGAGATTAGAGATGACCTCACCTGTGCTCTTTTAATACTGGATCGTTATAATTGCTTTAGTTTTTCCATGTGGCTAGTAGTCTCTAAAGCAGAAACTGACCAAGCTGGAAGTGACAGTGAAAGACCACCTGGTCAAATGACTGGCCTTTAAGTACCGCTCAGTTCTCTGAAAAACTTGAGCATTTTCATAACTAGTTTTTGTCCTCAGTGGGTTTGTTTCCAGTGAAAACCCCCTTTATTTCATGGAAAATATAAGATAACTGGCCTGCACATCTCTAGGCGTTTATATATTGTATTTCTCCATGCTGGTTAAGCTGTTCTTTTTTTTTTTTTTTTTCTTATTCTGGTAGGCAATACCTCTGTATTATTTTTTTTTTAAAGATTTATTTATTTTAGAGACACAGAGAGTGTGTGTGTGTGTGTGTGTGTGTGTGTGTTTGTGCAACACAAGGGGCAGAGGGAAAGAGGGAGAGAATATCCAAGCAGATTCCCAATGAGTGCAGAGTCCGATGTGGGACTGGATCCCACAGCCCATGAGATCAGGACCTTAGCTGAAACCGAGTCAGATGCTTAACTGATTGAGCCACTCTGGCGCCCCAATACCTCTGTATGATTACAGAGAATCATTAGTCATTATTAAATAACTGATTCTCTTTAGCTGCTCACCCTGGAGGTCCTTAGAATTGTCCGTATGAGAAACAGCTCACATAGAAACCAACATATGCAAACTTAAGCATTAGCTCTCATGGATTAGATTCAAGGCTCATATTCTAACCATTATTTATTTTGTCCTTGCATGGGATCTTAATTCACATGCGATGCATCCTCATTGGTCATCACTGGGAGTTCTCCTCACACCTCAGTTTTAGCTAGTCTATAAATACATACCATGTGTAGAGCACATAACATTTCTTTTGTGTCAGATAATCACAAATACACTGTAATAATCATAGAACAATTTCTCTCTCCCGGCCTTCTGGGTTCATAAGATACCACCTCCTGACTTTCTTGGAGTTAGATAGAATCTAGTGGATTGCAATAAATGATGCTCGTGCCACTTAATTGTTGGTATGGGGCCTTTAGATCTCTTCTTTCCCTCTGGCACAGTGACCAGCAACATTCTCTGTGATGGCCGCTCTGTTAGCCTGAGTTGCAGAGTAACTACACTGAGTACAGGACCCCCAGGCAATCCACAGTGAGCAAATACATGGACAAGGGATGGACGTTTGATGCTTGAGTCTCCGTAATCTTGAGGATGCTTGTTTTTGCAAAATAAACTCATCTATTCTGACCAATACACCATACCTTCTATATCTGGTAAAAATCTGCACTCAATTTCAGCTGATCTAAGTAATAAGTATATTTTTCTTTGAGTTGTCTCTCAGGGATCTCAAAGTGAATTATGTGTTCATAATATAACCTGTATATTAGGACAGATGGTTTCAAATGTATTATCCTAACTTGATGGAAATCTATTATCATGATAATAATGGTATTATTTTAATAACATATATGCCATAATAGCCACTATTTTTTTAATCCAGATATCTATTTATTTGAGGACATGCACATGGAAAGAATTTCTTATTCTAGCCAAATCCTAAATTATCTGGTCTGTTAAGGGAGAGTAAGGCAAAAGTAAGGATTTCAGTAGGTTTATTGAAATATTACCCTTCATTACCTATTTTGATTTAGTTCTCCGAATGTGGCAACGTTCATTGTACTGGAGAAGAGCAGTTTCAAATATTCCTTGTTTGTTCTATCATTTATATTTGCACATTTATAATGATAAGAGATGGGAGAGTACATGCAACAGAGAGATACATGATATAGACATAGATGGATATGCAAATAAGTAAGTTTTTTTAAACAACTATTTATTGAACATTAATTATGTGCAGTGTACAAAGATGACCAAAATCAAATATAAGATCCTGGGGAAAGAATAGTTAACAGGACACACATGGCCTGTATCATTTAGTGGATATAAACATATAGATGAAAATATCTAAAACCTAAAAATACTTAATTAAAACAGAATGGGATGATGATCTAGTGAACTGGCAGAGCAGATAATCATCACAGATCTTTAGCTTGTAAAAGAAATGACTTTTTGGTCTTGTTAAGCTTAGAAGTTCAATATTTTGTTAAGACATCCTGGCATGGTATTTACATGGTGGCAAATTTTTGAGTGAATACAAAACAGAGCTACTAATCAAACTGATGTGGAATAGGGCATGTAACACATTTATGTTCAGTTTGAACAGTGGACTTGAACTATAAACCTGAACTTCATACGCTTGAAAAGCTGAGGACATAGTTCACATGACATTTCATTTCTTACAATTTTAATTTTAAAAAGTTTGGTGGCTACAGTTAGGTTTAAATTTATGACACCTGCCAGGTGCATATCCCAACCCACCCTCTTTTTTTTCTGTAAACAAGTTAGGAAAAAAGCCAACATCTTGAAACTCAAGCAGGTATGAACACACACCAAGCAAATTCCCTTACAAGGCATCTCATTAGGCCAGAAATTCATTTATAATACAAGTCAAACCAAACCATTTACAGTTTGTGTAAGAAACTCTGCTTGATTCAGTATTTACTCTCTCAAGGGCAAGACACACTCATAAACACTCTATAAAACACAGAAATGTTTCTGTGTTTACATTCAAATTAAAGGAAGAACATGAGCTCCACAGAATAAGAGAGTTGTTTGGAGTAGTTTATTAAAAGATATTTTAGGGAGAAAGGGGTAGCAAGAAGTGTTTTTATAAATTTTACAAAGTGTCAGAGGAAAGGGCAAAAAATTAATATCAAATTTGTTTATTGCATACTAGAATCCTTGGTTGCCTTCTTTAAAATGACCTTGGTCGGGGGTGGGGGAAGGAAGTGGTCTTTACTCCATTTATCCAAAGAGATCATGGTTTTAGGCAGCACCAAAGCGGGAAGGCCATCTCAAGGTAAGAACTTAAAATTCTTTCCAGCAGATTAATGCTTCTCTCTCTGTGTATGTGTATCTTGCCTGGTTTGTACTGAGAACCTTAAGTCATGAATCTAAGAAAGTGGTTATACCACACTATTTTAAAGCAATATAGATTTACAGATTTCAATCATTGAAGACTTTTGTCTATATTTTCCAAAGTATAATGGCCTCTTTTTCTTCTCCTGAGAGAGAATTCTCACGTAGTTTGTACTTAAGGATACTGACGAGAAAACAAAAATAAAGCGCTCTCTGAGTGTCTTGTTAAGGTGTAGAACACAGCCTGTGTAGTTGTCCAAAGGGGATAGAGTGAATTTCTACTCATCATTTGTCAAACTCTCTTTCCTCTTTCCTCTTGCCTGACTAAACATTTTCAGTTTGTTAGGGGACACTGTTTCCTCTGTCATCAAATGTGTTAAATTCTTATTGCATAAAATGAATAATTTCTCCTTTTTTTTTCAAATCAACAGATTTGAATCCAAAAGATTATCTTTAGGTGGGCAAGCATACTACAGCATCAATGGAGTAATTTATATATTCTATGTCAATGTTACTCCAACTTCATTCAATGAAAGGAACACTGACCCCATAAGTTGTTAATTATGTTTTCTAAGATAAAATACTTTGGGTCAAATACGTTTAGAGTATTCTATGTTATACAGTATTACAATATTACATAGTCATCTTTACTGTAAAATTCAGAACCTCAAATGTGCTGATGTGCATTTTAAATCTCCAGTGGATAGATGGTGTAAAGACAACTTTAATCCAAATTCAGGAGCATTTTTGGCACCTCCTGTAATGGGTTTCAATATAAGTTGTAGATGTGTCAGGTCCTTCCAGGTTATATTTACTCCAACACTAAACTTATCCGTGTTTCATGATAATCTGAAGTCACTTATTGTTTTATAATGTTTATTACATACTCACTATTAAAGAAATAGGATGCATATAATTTTGGAATTTGCCTGCTTTACTGATCCTGAGCTCAAAAGTAGATCCGAACCGTATCCTTCACGCAATAATGTGTAGGTAAAAAGACAGTCCGCATCAATGAGCAAATAGTAAATCACATTTTAATAGCTTATAAGGAAAAACTAGAAGGGACTCTCTAGGAACAAGCATTTCAAATAATGTTTATTTTATACTCATGATGCAATATAAAATGTCATATTGTTGAATATAAAAATTTGGAGCAAATCATTAAATATCATACAAAAAAGAAAATGATACTTTCTAACATATGCATTATCCAGAAGGTACTTTATAGAGCTAAGTTGGTGATATTCATAGTTTAGGTCTCATATTTCTCAACTTGGCTACATAAGGGCAATATAATCTGGAATATTTCACCTAGATCTATGTTCTCTACTCAAAGGGTCACACTACTAGACACAGGTCCTAACATCAAGAAAAGATATAATAAGTGGCATTTCCTTGAATTTGTGTAATATTTTTAAACTTCATGGAGTATCTGTTACAATCTTGAGGGATACAGAGGTCTCATAGAATATCATTTGGGAGGTCTTATTCTGAGCTACCCTCTCACTAAACAATTCTAACAGAAGGACATACTTCAATGCCTTTACCAACAAACCATGAGAGGTTCCGAAACGTAATAAACTGATTATCTATACATATAGTCATTTCATCTTTCTTCCCATATGCTTCTCATAGATGCAGATTATATTGTGAATATTCTCTCATATGTATGTAAATGCAGTTAAATTATTTAAACTGAGCTAAATCAGAACTAACAGACCCTTCCTTGTGGGGTTGCCATGCGCCTTACACAAACAAGGTAAATTTTACTTTCTTTTTCTATTTTAATTACACCTTTCCCTGGAATATATGGCATATGGCATTAGGGGAAAGGGCTTATGCAAAATATGATGTTACCTCGTCCCATGACCGTGGTAAATTATTTTTCTCCTCTAAGACCTCAGAGATGGTTATCATGCTATTGGCCTCAGTCTAGCTGAGCCTTAGGAGAAGTATGTAGGTGAGCAATTTAGGTAGATAAGAATAGCAGCCTACCTCCAGTTTGCTATTGAACTTTAAAGCTGATGAACCAATAAATATGTTCCAGTATTAGCAAAACCCAGAAATAGCTCTTCAGTTAAACCTGCCAAGAACATATGCCTATTTTACTTTCCTGTGATAAAGCTTGCAACAAGAAAATAGCTATTTAAAACATGGATGAAGGAAAAGGCAGAAAATCATTAACCATAATCCATTGCTTTTAATCTTTAAAACCAATTTTTATGTTCTAATACATTTGTGTGTACAACAAACAGTTTAAATGTATAGATTCTACATATTTAATAAAACAAAATAAAATGACTATCCAAAGGGAGCCAGAATAGATAATTTAGGTAAGTTACAGACCAGATAATCACAAAATCGGGAGTCAAGAAGCTATCCTGTGATAAAATGGAAGGCTTGTGTTAGAGATGATACAACACAAAAGTAGAAGAAGGCAATGGCCCTGATAATATCGTAGACCCTCCATGACATACTGACTTAGGCTGCCTAACTCCAGTCTTCCATGACTTGGAAAAAAATTAATTTTTGTTGTGTTTTAGTCACTGTTATTTTCAGACCTCATCTGTTGAGGTTGAATGCAATTTCAGACTGATATACTTGCCCTTCTAGCAAGTTCCGTTTTTAAAAAAAAAAATCTGATCACAATCTCTGTGAGTTAATGGCATGATTTAGTTACAAAGAATGTAGAGATTAGTAGAGAGATATTACCCTCACAGCAAATAATCAAAGAATTTCCTTTATACTAGGTGCTTACAAGATGACTTCTGAAAAACTGTGTTCATGTCTACTTGCAATATTTTAAAGAATATACTGACTAGCCACAGTGAATCCATCCATAAAACAGTCCTAAGGGACAAGAAACTTGTGTCACATGTTTGGGATGGAGAAATGAGAGAGAACTCTTAACTCAAGAAATAGTATTTGGATAGACGTAATACCTGCCATGGTATTTGAAAGGCTACCAATTAAAAAAATGTTACTGTTTAATAGTGCTTTATAGTATAAAACTACAACCCACATATATAAGATATGATATTACCCTGTCAGTAGAACATTCTGTGATGAACTAGCCCACTTCCTGATGCAGTGAGTTTCTTACTACCAGGAGTAGTAGTATGATAACAGTTGCTGAATTAGCACTTCCCAAGAACAGCACAGGAGGTATTTCTACACTTCATGTAAGCGTTATCTTTCTGGTTGCTAGGGCTCATTCTAATACTTGGAGTCTTTAAGAACTCGCCAATCATGAAAATAAAATATATAGAAAGTGAATAATAAATTGGCAGTCTTTGTGAGGACTTAAGTGATGCAAAGACACTGTGAGAAGTTAATATGGTAAAAAACAAGTCATATGGAAAAAACTATATATGATACATGCATATATGAATATATACACATATGC
Organism: Enhydra lutris kenyoni; assembly: GCF_002288905.1. Classification (NCBI taxonomy): domain Eukaryota; kingdom Metazoa; phylum Chordata; class Mammalia; order Carnivora; family Mustelidae; genus Enhydra; species Enhydra lutris. The sequence goes on along the minus strand of NW_019154154.1, from coordinate 1,377,023 downwards.
TTGCATATGTTCATTTATGAATAAAAACTACATCTATTTTTCAGATATAGATTTGAAGATTAGACTAAAATGTATGTAGAGACATCGGGGTCAGTATACCAGGAAAACTGTATTTCAACTCACACCAAATAGCACTCCAACTCTCTTTGTGTCATTGCCCCTGCATACTTTCTCCATTCCCCCATCTCCACGGTTATTTTGCTATCACTCAGGGAAAACAAGAGCAAAATCAAAACTAGCACAAAAGCAACAACAGCAACAAAACTACAACAAAATTAAAAAAAAAAATTTTAATCGTAAAGCAAAATCCAATGAGCTGGTTATATAAATTCACAGGAATCCACTCAGAGACACAGCTTATTAGAAAATAAGCCCGAAGATCTATGTAGAGTAAACCTATAGACACACTGCATTCTAATACATTCAACTATAGAAGCTCCAGTCTCAATTTCTGAAAAATGGTTAAGAACTACTTAACGAATACTTCAAGATAGACATTCCTACATTGCTTACTTTACATTCCCCTCAGGCATCTGGAGCATATTTATCAAAATAGATGAGCCACAGAAAATGGCCAGACATGAATGTACACTGGCTGAACTACCTCCCAGTACTAATGAGGTGAAGCTGACGTGCCTAATGAGTTTACTCCCATTTAACCTATCCTACAGTCCTGCTTGAGAGTTCAGCTATGAATCTGTATGAGGATGATGATAACAATCATGGGACGCATTTCTTATAGCTGACCACATTTTCTGCCTCACTAGCTGGTAAGCCAACATGCCAATCCCAGGGACCATCATTACCAAACCCCTTTCCACTTTTCTCAAGAAGCAAAATATACACAACATGGCATGCAATCTATGGCAGATGATTATGAATGAGTAACATCAGTTCAAGATCAAGTCTTGGGAGAGTAGCACACAAGGGTCTATAACCAATCTTAAAATAGCCAGGCCTATGTATCATTTCTACAAACGGACCACAATCAGAAATCATTTCTAGACAATGGACACAAAGCTGGAGGGCACATGGGAATTCTTTCATTCAGTAATACTTTGCAAAAGATTATATGAATATACAAGAGTAAATAAAGTTATGCTTTTCCAGTATATTACAATGATGTTTTCTTTATAAAAGTGGTATAAAAACATTACAGACAACTCTAAAAATGAAGAAGTGGAAAAAATCTATAGCTCCAGCACCCCAACATAACCACTAACATTGTATGTTATAGCATTTTGACTTCTGCTAAGTATATGTTTTATATAGTTATAAGACTGTAATGTAATCATTATTATGCTTTCCTCACTTAATTTAAGTTGAAGCATATTCCCATGATTTACATGAGATCTATAAAAATACTATGACAAAAATTATTGCAATATAATATTTAACCAGTGTTGTTTTAAAAAAAATTACTTCCATTTTTTCCCATTATAGAAAGCATTATGACAATCACACTGTAAATAAACAGATAAACATAAATACATACATATTTTCTCATTTAAAATGATTCTTTTAAAATAGATTCTCAGAAGTGAAATTACTCAAAAGCATGGACATTTAAAAGCAGATCTACACTGGCTGAGTTGCAGGAAACTGCCTTTAAAGGTCAGAATATCTTTTCTTAAAGTACTTGATAAAGCCTGGTATCAACAAAGCATTTGATTTCCTAATGCAGTTGCATATTTACAGAAGGCTGGTATAAACTACCCTTTATGGTTATTAAATTCAGAAGTTCAGATTTGCATTATAAGAGTAATACAGATTTTCTCTTTTGAGCAAAGAAATGTCTTTGTTCTCACTTTCCTTGTCATACTTTCATAAAATGTCTGTGCCTATGTCACATTCCCTCCGGATTTTATATTTTGTTAGGAAATAATCACATAATCTGATAAACTGGTTAATAAAAATGTGGTAGCTGGAAAAATATAATGACCTTTTCCTAGTTAGTGCTTTTTCACTTAACTCAAATATACATATCTACAGAACATCCTCAAAAAAAATTCCAAAGAAAGCTTTGGAAATTTCATACATAGTAATGGGTCAGTAGGGAAGATATCTTGCAAGCAAGAATGTTAGTCTTCATGAAATCATAAAATGTTCAAGCCCTTAGTCCTTGGCATATCATTAAACACATGCATGCACACACACATACACACACACACACACCAACAAATGCATATAACCATACACCATAATCTTGAATTGTTTCCACATGCGTATTTGTCTAGTATCACGAAAACCTTAATTAAAATCCCTACTCAAGTTCCTAAAAACTATTAGTAAGTCACTTAACCTCTATCTAGGTAACATCCCTGAATTTGTAAAATATAAATAAGCCACTTCCATCATAAGATAGTCATAAAGATTACATGTGAGCACTTAATAGAAAATGTAAAAGTATACACAAATGTGTACATTTTAAGTATTAAACATTCCTTTTAAAATGTGTAAACATTTTAGAAAATGCAATTATTACAGCAAAGTCACTTTTACGGCACATGTGAGTAAAGAAAACAATTGAGAGACTTGAGTGTGGACCTAAAAATAGTACCTTATCTTGGTCATAACAAGATTAAAACATTAATCTTTTAATAAGCAGTTTCAGACAAAAAAGTTTGTAATCACTGGGAAAAAATAAAACACTGCCGTCTGCATCCATTGACATTTCACCTGTAAATATGGGATCGTCATTTGTGAATCCTATCACTCTATCTCAGGTCATGCAGCCCCATGGACCTGATTCTGCCCCTTCTCAGAAGATAGAGGAGTCTGGCTAACCCCAGTGATTGATTGAAAGATAGGCAGGTCGCCTCACAAGATGATTACAGATTTGGCTGAGACCACTTGATTAGAGAGAGAAGTATTCTCATTTCTCATATTATTACATATATAACAGGCTGTAACTCTTTTGCAGGATGCAGGGAGAGTTTGAGACCAGACAGACAGTAGAAGAAGGAAGCAGAGAAGAGAAACAGGAAAGAGAAAAGCTAACCCTGAGATCCTCAAGTCAACTATGTCTTGGTGCGCCAAAATTTCCATCTACCCCTCCACATCCAGCCTTTTCCATCTTGCTCAGTGCATGGGTGGGAGACTGTATCAGTAAGGACTTTCCGCCTGGTCTCCAGCTACAGCAGTTTCAACAATATTGTGCAAACAGAAGCAGGAGATGGGAAAAAAGGAAAATAAAGTAGAGCTAGTTAACTATCCTGAGATGTTGCAACAGGTTTCCTGTGTACCTTCACTAAAATTACAGCTCTTGTCAGATGATCCTCTCCACAGGGATCTATGTTCAGGTCCCTCTACCGACCCTGTCCCAGGCTTTTGGCTTACTAACAGCTCTGTTTGCAATCCCTGGGCCACTGCACTATCCCTTGTGGCTTCCTTCTATCCTGCCCACAACTTTCCGCATATTCCGTTGAATACTTATTTGTCAAATTACCCAACCTGAGTGTTCCATCTGTTTCCTGCTTTGACCCTCACTGGATAACCCAGTCCTACCCTGGGTGTTTCAATTACTGAGTGGGTACAACCCTGTTTTGTTTTGTTCTAAATAGCGCAAACTATTTTCTGTCTGTTATAACACAAAGTATCTTAACAGACAAAAGCACCACTGTTTCTGGGCTCATTGCTAAATTCAGAAGTCTGGCTTCTATGCAAATGGTTGAATTTATTTAATAAATAAGATAAAAAGGACATTCAAGCTTACGTATGGCAAGGTTCAGTAAGGTTCTTTAAGAAAACAAAAATATTTTCTTGTTCAATGGATACCCACTATAAAGAGCAGCTAACCACAGGAAATAATTAAGCTGCTTAATAATCTTATCATAAATCATGGCTAAATTAAAATTATCTCTCTGTTATTTATTTCCAACATAACCTCAGAGGTTAAAACACTAAATGGGATCAAAATGAATAACTAAATGAATGAATGAACAAGTGAGTATTTAGTGCTTTATGTATTTAAAGTCTATAAAATACTTCATATACTTTATTTTAGGCTGTGATACTACTCTGTGACACAGGTAAGGCAAGGACCCTGGGGTATTTATAGGTCATGCTGAAGGGCTGAAGGGAGGCCCTCAAAGATATCCAGGTCTCAATTCTTGGAACTGTAAATATTTTTTACATGGCAAAAGGGACTCTGAAGATGTGATTAAGTTAAGGATCTTGAAATGGAGAGGTTATTTTGGACTATCCAGGTGGACCCTAAATGACCTTATAATAGAAGGGCAGAGGGAGATCTGACTACCAAAAAAAAAAAAAAAGGCAATGTAAGGGTTGAAGTACCTAAGTTGTTGGGCTGACTGTGGAAAGGAAGGAAAGGGCCAGGAGCCACACAATGCAAGCGATGAATTCTGGACACTGAGAAAGGGAAGGAAATGGATTCTCCCCCTGATGCTTCTTAAGGAAGCTAGGACCTGCTGGCACCTTGATTTCAGCCCAGTAAAACTGACTTTGCACTTCTGACTTACAGAACTTTAAGAGAAAAAGCGTGTGCTGTTGTTTAAAGCCAAAAACAGTGTGGCAATCTGTGAAAGCAACCAAAGGAAAGTCATACAGAGGTGTATGTATATATATACCTGGCAGGCTGTTTCAATCCCAAGGAATTAAATATCTATCTACAGTTACAGTTTCTAGGAAAATACAGGATCACCAATGAGTTATTCTTTCCACATCTTTATACATAGAAGACAATGGCATAATATTTATTCATTCAAGATCATTTTCGTATTGATTTCGTTGACTGGGCATTCTGCAAGTGTGTCCACCCCTATTTTCTTTCTCTTGTAGATGCTTAGATGATGGCAATCACAGTGCCCTAAGTAGTTTTGCAAAGTTACCAACCGAGCTCCCTAGAGACACAGGCTCTTAATGAGTGCTCAAGTCAGCTCATTCACAGAAAGATCTAACTTCTCAGAATCTCACTAGTGGCTTTTAAACCCAAGTTTTTGATGGCTGGTTTGTTTTTGGAGTAGCATTACTTTCTTGATTACTAATCTGGATTCTCTCACCAAACAAATTTATGTTCAGAAGCTTTGAAAATAAATAAGAGAAAAAAAATCATTTAGCCCCTGAGGGCCACTAAAAACCAATCAGCCAAAAATACTTCGCCTAGCATCTGAAAAAGTGAGACATCTGTTTGGGACTTGGTTTGGCGTGTTACAAGAGTGAATCCTGGAAGGAAACAAGAAATGAATTGCTTGGCATACAACAGGATGGGAATAGGCCACTCATGGGACAATTGAATACAGACAGCCTAAGAAAGAAGCTTAAGAAGCTTCCCACTCAGGAGCTATCAACTAACAATTACTAATGAAGGAGGTACCGGAGGGAAAAACTTGGTCCAGTTGTAAAAGCAACCAGATGACGTCTGGGCAGAACAAAAGAAACCTCAGAGCTACTCTCTAAAATGGGCCAAATATTAACCAGTGAGTGACCAAAGAGTGTTTGAAGGAAAAGAGCAATAAATAACTATTTACCTGGCAAGCTCAAATAAACCAGTTCTGTATTGGAGATAAGAAGCGAAAGAGTTGGGGCAAAAGAGGTAGGGACTACACATGACCCAAATAATCACACTTAGCCTAGAAAAATTTATTTTTAGAGAAGCAGACAGCACACGGCTATATTGACCCTTGAACAACATGGGCTTGAAATGCATGGATCCATGTATGTGCAGATTTTTACAGTCGTGTGCTGTAAATGTATTTTCTCTTCCATATGATTTTCTCTGTTTTTCCTTTTAAATATTTTATTTATTTATTTGACAGAGAGAGAGAGAGAGAGATCACAACTAGGCAGAGAAGCAGGCAGAGAGAGAGGGAGAAGCAGGCTCTCTGCTGAGATGAGAGCTGGATATGGGGCTCAATCCCAGGACTCCAGGATCATGACCTGAGCCGAAGGCAGAGTCTTAACCCACTGAGCCACCCAGGCGCCCCCCCCATATGATTTTCTTAATAGCATTTTTTTCTCCAGCTTCTTTTACTGTAATAATATAGTATGCATAGAAAATATGTGTTAAGTGACTGTTTAAATAGTGCGAGTGTGCTTTTACTGTCCTGGCTTTCTTTCAGTTTCTCAAACAAACTTTTCATCACCTCTGTTCTCTGTGCAAGCTCACCACTCTGATTAGGTGATTATTTTTCCTATCGGAGAAAAAAACAACTGATTTAGAGTGCAACATAATAGACAATTCTATCAGTGAGGAATGTCTTAACTATAGAAGCTTGGAGGGAAATGACTATCAACACATGTTATGTTCCCCTCTCTTTTATCAAGATTATGTTAAGAAAGTTTGTTATAACTTTGTTGTATATAAATGTTTTAGGTGTCTGAAATACGGGAACAAGTCTGTATAATAAATAATTAGCCTTATCCAAAGAGGGGTCTTGCCTTTGACCTTGGCTTCTAGGAGGTGATCTCTTGGAATCCTTGGAATGTCCTTCAAGAGAAGACAGTTGCTGTTATATGGCGGCTTTGGCCAGATGACAGAATTAAGGGTATGACTTATCATGAGAATTTTGGGTCCTGTGGTGTCAGCTTGACATCTGGAGGAGCTAGAGAACAAAGTTTGGGCATGAAGGTAGTCAACCATGTCAATGTGACCAAGCCCCAGTAGACACTCTGGAGGCCAAAGTTCAAGTGAGATTCCCTTGTTGATACTGTGAGTTTCCCTATGTACTGTCACATACCAAAGCCAGAAAAACTACTGCTGTCCATGACTCCACTGGGAAAGGACAAGGGGAAGCTTCACATTTGGAATCCTCCTGGACTCTACCCCATATATCTCATCTCTTGGGATATTTTAACCTGTATCCTTTTGCTGTAATAAACCACAACAATAACTATGATAGCTTTTAATGATTTCAGAGTCTTTCTAGAGAATGATAGAAACCGAGAGTGATCTTGAGATCCCTGAACTTCGTGAGGACAGTTTTTCTGAAGTCAGTTTAGAAATAAAACAGATTAGGGTCATCCACAGAAGCTTTGGTGGCTTGTCACTACAAGAACAGCTAAAGAACACAGAACTCCTTCATTCCAAGCACTGCACTTGGGCTAGAGGGCTTGAGTCCAGAAAATGGTTGAAGGAGCTTAACTCCTGAGCAGAAATGTAGAGCCTAAAAGAGCAGTGAAATGAGGAAGACCTGGTAGTGTACAACCTTTTTCTACCTGGGCATCCTCAAAAGAAACCATTTTGTTCACAGGTCAGAACAACAACAGAGAAGTTAAACCACGCCGGCATTTCACGCCGGCATTTAACAGCCATTGTTCTAGGACAATCTTTCTTTTTTTTATCTTTTGACTTTTTTTTTTTTAGAGAGAGAATGAGAGAGAGAGCACATGTTCTTGCAAGTAGTGGGGGGAGGGAGCAGAGGGAGAGGGAGGAGGACAATTTCAAGCAAACTCCCCACTGAGTGCAGAGCCTGACACAGAGCTCCATCTCATGACCCCGAGATTATGATCTGAGTCAAAATCAAGAGTTAACCAACTAAGCCACTCAGGTACCCCAAAGATAATCTTAAAACACAGTGGAGGGTACCTTGTAAGCAAAAAGGAGAAGTTTAGAAATTTTCACCCTTTTACAGGGATACAGGCATGTATTATTTGTTTTAAAGGTATGATGGTCTGAATGATGGGACACATTCATTTACACCTACTCTTAATAGGCATAAGGATTAAAATGCAAAACTATATATAATATTCTACTCAAGCTATTTAACAATTTTTTTTTTAAGATTTTATTTATTTATTTGACAGAGATCACAAATAGGCAGAGAGAAAGGTAGAGAGAGAGGAGGAAGCAGGCTCCCCGCTGAGCAGAGAGCCCGATGTGGGGCTCGATCCCAGGACTCTGGGATCATGACCTGAGCAGAAGGCAGGGGCTTTAACCCACTGAGCCACCCAGCTGCCCCTAACAAATTTCTAAGAGTAATTTAGACCACATGTGATTTTCACCTGCTTCAACTTCTGCTGAAATATAACTCTAGTGAATCATATTTGGTTATTCTAATTGTCCAGGCAAGAGACACCTCTTTTACTTACACTCTCTGCCCAGCTTCTCAGGGTTGCCTTCTCCTCACCCCTTAGGTTTCAATTTAAATGTCACCTCCACAGAGAAACTTCCTCTACTGCCTATCAAAATTGTGCTAACCTCAGTTCACAGAGCTATTTTTCCTTTTGCACCTGTTTTTTCTTCTTATAGCAAATATCCCAACTTGTATGTCTATATTTTCTGTTTAGTTTTTTAAACATCTGTCTCTAAAAATGGACTATAAATTTACTGAAGGAGAAGATCACATCCTTTTGGCTTGCCTTATATCTTCAGCACAGACACTGCACCTGGCACATAGTGCCCCCCAAATAAAGGAACAAATTCTTCAAATGATTTAATTTAGCATTTTGAGCAGATGGAAGTGCTCTAGATAGATCTGGTCTGCCATCAATAAACCAGCCTTCCTTTCTATGGTTTCTCATGGGCTTTCAGGTATTTGGGCACTGTACATACATATCACACAAGGGCATAGGACCAAAGATTTTTTTCCAATTAAATTTAGCACTTCTCAAGAAACAGACTGAAAAAACATGGTAAAATAAATCAATTAAACCATATACTATCCATCCCTTAGGAAAAGAACCAATCTAACAATAAGAGAAAATGGAGAGAGAAGGACTTCAACAATTGAGAGAGGTGACTGAGTGTACGGGAGGGACTGTAGTTCTTTGATTCTGTTTCCTGGTCTGGAAAATAGTGAAAGAAATTCTTACTCCTCAGGATTGCTGTGAGGGTTATATGAGATTATATAAATGCTGCATTTAAGACAATAGTTCCTGTGGAATATACCTGGTAAATATTAGTTCTCTTTACCTTATTTCACCTATGGAATATTGATAAGAATACACACCTGCTGAGCACTTGCCATAGGTACTTTCTACGGGTGTATTCGTCTCATTGTAACAACTCTGTGAGGCCAGTGCTCCTATTATCAGGTGCTCGTATTCCCAGAGAAGGAAACTGCCATACACTGACATAAAGCTGTCAGCCAAGGGCACATAGTTCATAAGGGACAGAGGTGGGTTTCAGCTCCAGCATCTGCGCTTTCACTCTGCTGGCTTTTCAAGAGATAATTTAACAATTATTTATTGTAGATCTACTTCATGCCAGGAATGAGTTATTATCCCATTGAGTTCTGACAAGATAAAGTAGGATATCCCTACTCTAATTTTGCAGGAACTGAGGCTCAGGCAGACCCAATGGCCTATCCCAGATTTCTCAGCTCAGAAGACCCACAACTGTACTTTGAGTAAATGTGTGTTACATTTCTTACTTAAAAAGAGCACCTGCTGTCTTACAGGGCTTCACTGATGCCATATTCTATCAAACCCTTACATATGACTAACTCTTACAAGACATCTCCAAGGGGACACATACCCACAGACACTCTCATTTATAGAAGGAAAGGTACTCTTCTCACTGAATAAATCTAACTATTTCTGCTAATTTTAAATGGTTATTAATATTATTTTATTATTTGTCTGAAAGGAAAATATACCTATCCTTATACCTAGCCAGTTCTTACTGTTAATTTCTAAATAATAGTAATAATAATAATATTACTATTAATAGTAGTAGCAATAATTAGTACTAAGGTATTAGTACTAATGGATTTGTTATAATCATCCCTGTTTTTTTTTTAAAGATTTTATTTATTTATTTGACAGACAGAGATCTCAAGTAGGTGGAGAGGCAGGCAGAGAGAGGGGGAAGCAGGATCCCTGCCGAACAGAGAGCCCAGTGCGGTGCTCGATCCCAGGACCCTGGGACCATGACCTGAGCCAAAGTCAGAGGCTTTAACCCACTGAGCCTCCCAGGCGCCCCAATCATCCCTTTTTTTAAAATCAATGACAAAACGTATAAAACCAAAACCTTGGGACTTATTACCTTATGTTTGTTTATTGATTTGCTACTTCCCTTTAGCAATGATAGGAATAGGCACATCAAACAGGATTGAATGTTTCCATGATACTTCTCTATATGTGCTTATCCCCAAAATGCTTCTAGTCCTCTCTAGTAAGAGAAATCAGTTCAGTTATTTCAATATTTTGTGAGTATTAGTTGATTATAATATTTTTAACAATTACTTATTTTTATTTAATTATAGATGTAATACAGAAATATCTAGAAAATACAGAGGAAAACACTAATAGTCTCATTACCTTAAAGTGACTCATCAGCTTTTTTTTTTGAACTGTATCTTTGTAGTCTTCTTAAAATCAAAATTTAACTGTATCATACCATGACTACAACTTCAGACCTTGGCATGATATCACTGTCTTCTAAAGCATCACCGTTACAATTTCATAATATATCGTTAAGTAAAGGGCCATATTTTTTTTAATTTTAATTTATTTTTAAAATTTCTTTTCAGTGTTCCAGAATTCATTGTTTATGTACCACACCCAGTGCTCCATGTAATACGTGCCCTTCATAATACCCACCACCAAGCTCACCCAACTTCCTACCTCCCACCCCTCCAAAACCCTCAGTTTGTTTCTCAGAGTCCACAGTCTCTCATGGTTCATCTCCCCCTTCAATTTCCCTCAACTCCCTTCTCCTCTCCATCTCCCCATGTCCTCCATGTTATTTTTTATGCTCCACAAATAAGTGAAACCATATGATAGTTGACTCTCTCTGCTTGACTTATTTCACTCAGCATAATCTCCCCCAGTCTAAAGGGCCATATTTTACTTGACTATTACACTATTATATTATTCTGGGAAATTGTTGTCTAAGTTATAGTCCTTTGTTTGTTGTTTTGATAAACATACTTTAATAAACTTGATGAATATAGCTTTTTCTACATTGGGATTATTTTCTTAGGATATATTTTTAGAAATGAGATCACTAAACCAAAGGGTATAAAAACTTCTGTGGATCTCGGTATCTTGTTCTCAAAAAGTAACACTCTACACTGTAAAACTGATTGCCTCATTGGACGCTCTACTGAAAAAGGAAAAGAAAGAAAACATCTTTGGTAACTGTGAAAATAATTGAGTTCTCATTCCTTGCAGGGAAGAGAGGTGGGATGATTATTACATCTACAGAACTGTTCAGGGAATCTTAAATATAGGCAGTTCTAATCTTGAGTAAAGAATGCATCGTGTGGTTGCTCAGAACACAGACTCATGTCTCCATGGAAAGCCATGCTGTAGCTAAGCTTCATGAGTTGCAAAGGCTTACTTGATTCATAAAGTAAGTGAGCTATAGCAGGAACAATGACACAGAACTTCTCACCACATAGTTTTAGCGGCTCCCACTCAGGCCCCCACTCAGACATGGAGCACATTTCTCTGCCAAACGAGGGTGTGAAAGTGGAAACTTACACTTCTAAGATTCTTGCACTTGCCAGGACATGAAAAACAGAGTAGGCAGGGGAAAAGTGTCTCCAGGGTCAATGGGGGAAGTAATTAAAAAGAGAGTCTTAGAATCCTAACATTTTTTTTCCCTATCTTTCTTTCTTTCTTTCTTCTTTTTTTAATGATTTCATTAATTTATTTGACAGAGACAGAGAGGTAAAGCAGAAGCTAGGGAGTGGCAAGGAGAGGGAGAGGGTGAGAGCAGGCTCCTCTCTGATCAGGAAGCCAGAAGCAGGGCTGGATCCCAGCTCCCTGGTATCATGACCTGAGCGGAAGCAGACAATTAACTGACTGAGCCACCCAGGCACCGCTCTAACATTTTCTTTTTTCTTTTCTTTCTTTCTTTCTTTTTACTTTTTTAAAGATTTTATTTATTTATTTGACAGAGAGAGAGATCACAAGTAGGCAGAGAGGCAGGCAGAGAGAGAGGAAGGGAAGCAGGCTCCCCGCTGAGCAGAGAGCCCGATGCAGGGCTCGATCCCAGGACCCTGAGACCACGACCTGAGCAGAAGTCAGAGGCTTAACCCGCTGAGCCACACAGGTGCCCCTGCCCTAACATTTTTTTAACCAGAGAGCCCTTTTGATATAACATCGTACAATCCCCTCACTTAACAATGAGGAAATTAAGAATAGTTTGGGTGGGCAGTGGGTTCTGTGCAGTGTAACCAGCCCTGCAGACCTGCTCAAGTGAATTTCTACAGCCCTGGGGGTAAATTGTGGTGGGGAGAGAAGACCAGCAAATCGATGCAACACAGGAAGAGGTCAGCACAGTGGTCTGCACAAAGGAAAAGCTCATTAAATCAGAACCCTTATTAGGAATAAAACAAATGTGGAGACTAAATTGAGACATTCAAGGGATGCAGTTTGGAAAGCAAGGAAGGAAACAGTGTGCAAAGCAGGTGAAGCTAAATGATACTTGGAAATATTTACTTTGTTTTGCTTGGGTTTTTCTTACTGTGTTTCCTTTCCTTTCCTTTTATCCTAATGTAGGTGGTTTGTCAGCACTGTACGTCTTGGTGTCCCGGAAAGTATATGCCACCTGCAAGAGCCCAGGTTAGGTTCAGTTGTTTCTAGCTTTTATTTTTCAATAGCTGTAATGTTTAGGAGAATTGGAAGTGTCTGCTGATGTTAGGAAGGATAGGTGGTATAGAAAAACAGAGTGGAAGAAAGGACGTGAAGGGCGAGAAAACCTCAGGCTGGCTGAAGAGAGGACAGGTGTGGTAAGAGGACTCCATACCCTGAGCACAGGTACCCACTGTCATCAGGTGTGGCAGCCGTCCAAAAGAATAACGGGACTGGACACCCTTGACACAGGGTGTTAGCAACCAGCCCCAGACCACAAGTCTGACTGCTGAACCTGTAGGAACTACATGGAGGATATTTCAATATCTGGGGATCATGGCCCAAGCCCGCAGAGCTGGGGAAAGATTAAATCTACCAATGGCTTCAGTTACTGTTTTTCCAGACTGCAGAAATCCAAAGTCAAGAATACAATTTGTATGAGCTATAAAAAGTAAATTTTGGCCCTCCTGAGATTGAGACTAAGTAAGATATATACCGAAAACACAAACTTAACTTGCTTGGAAGGAGCTAACTTAGAAATGTCTGATCTCCACCTCAAACTCTCTTAACACCTTTCTCATAAGATCTTTATTTTTAAATTAATTATTCTAAATCCAGATCTGATCATGTGTGTTAAAACTCTTCCTTTTCCTCAAGATAAATCCCAGACTCCTTTGAAGGGCTCTTCCTGACTTCTCTGCGTCAACTTCAAGGTCAGCTATCTTCGCTTTGCCCCTCTTTGCTCTGTGCTGCAGGGACGCCCGATGACTGGCAAGTGGACAAACACAATTTGCATTCCCAATAGCACAGGCTGTTCTCTGTCTTGAATGTCCTTCACTTACATCTTAGGCATCGGAGCGAAGTCCTCCCCCACCTGCCGTCTCTTAACTCTGCCTAACTGGTCTCAGCCATCAGACACAGACCTCAACTCTCCAGAAACCCTCATTTGAATTCTTAGGAAACGAATGTGTGGTCCTACTCAGTGCCCCCATTTCACTCGGTGCTTGTTTCCACAATGGTCCCCCACCACAATGCTGGGCATAGATAAGTACTTAGTAAATATTTATTGAATACACTTAGAACTCTTGCCAAGTCAGCTATGTGACCCTGCATTCAAGAGTCCTTTTCTGTAAGTAATCAAATAAAAGAATGATATTGACTGTGTGATGAGTTTTTGAACAGCAGAAAAATCACAGAAAATCATGGAACAGGAGAACTGCAAAGGACATGAATTGTATGATGCGACCCCCAGTCATATTCCCCAGTCCTTTTTTAAAGCAGAAGAAGTAACTTTTACCTTCATATCCCAGTAGCTATCATGAGGCAGGTACATAGTAGACACTTTAAAAATGATGGAGGATGGAAGGAAGGGAGGGATGGAGGCAAGGAAACAGGAAACAGGAGGAACATGAAAGGAGGGAAGGATTTTGGTGGCAGATTTAGGGCCAGGCTTCCCTCCCTCTGACCTGTAGCCCAGCATTCGCCCACAGAGTCTTTAGGGATTAGTCACTCACCTGTGAGAAGAGGTTTCTGGGCAATATTACTCCACTGTTTTTCATTATATGTTGTTTTAGATTCAGAACACTTCTGTCATATGAATGTAGGCAATTAAATATTTTCTACATGAGCCATTCCCTCTTCTGGCAGAACTCAAATTGTTTAATAACACTGAGGAGGGAGGGGAAAAAAGAAAAAAAAAAAACCTCCTCCTGGAACTTCATTTTTCATGATAAATTCGATATTTGGTGATTTAGATTAAACTTGCAGTGGCAAATAAACTGCCACTGTGTCCCCAGACGTATACACTATGGTATGGATGTCAGATCCTTTTTAGTAAGTTTTCAAAATGACTCTCAAATATGTAACGACATCATTCCAGATTAAATGACAGTTTTGAGCATGTGAAAACCCTAAGCAGCATTTATAGGAGTTAGAAACACTAATATAAAACAGTGAATAACCATGCCATGCTTAATTTGCAGTTCTTTTTCATTTCCCTGCAGACAGCTCAGTGTCTCTTTGCTGTTTAGAAGCGTGTTTTACAACACCTCCATGAGCATTTCTGCCTCCATCTGGGCAGGTACGATCCATTTTGCCTGCTCCTGAGTTACTACATGCCATCACACAGATCTGCAATGCAAGGAGAGACCTGTTGGCCTGGCTTTTTTCTAATAAAGGTGTTCTGCTACCATCTTGGGGCCACACTCCACGTGCCTGCACTTAACCACCTCATGTTCGGTCAGTGGCCACAGAGTTCATAAGGGGAAGTAAAGGAAAATGAGAACCCTTGTAAGAGGCATGGTATATGCCCTTGTCAGAGGCATGCAAAATTGTTTGGTTCCAAGGTGAGGTTCAGGAAAAACACAGGGCTAGAATGTAACTGATTAGCAACTATGGTATTAGTCAATAATTTCAAATGCAAAAATGTTTTTATGTTGAGGTAATACTGATAAATGAGCCCAGTGTAAATCAAATAGGTGCTTTAAAAAATAAAAGGCAAGAGGAGGACCTGGCAATCTAATTTTCACTGAGCAAGAATGACTCACATTCAACACATATTTATCAACAAATACTCCTGGTTCTTACAGTCCAGCAGACTTTTTTCTTTTAGTAGTTAAGTTTAGTTTTATTTTGTTTGTTTGGGGAAGAGGAGGAAGAGCAAGAGGAAGAGAGAAAATCTTAAGCAGACGCCACACCCAGAACATAGCCCAGTGCAGGGGCTAGATCTCACAACGCTGAGAACATGACGTGAACTGAAATCAAGAATCAGACACTTAACTTACTGAGCCACCCAGGGCCCATCATTGTAACCATTATTTCCCACGGCTTCAGTTCTTTCTCTCTATAGCCTTTGTCCATCTGACTTAGTTCTAGAGAACAACGTCTATTCTATAGTAATCCAACTCTCCACATTCTTTATTCTGTCTCCAAGAACAATAACTGCTATTTATTGAACACTTACTTTGAACACGTATTTAAGATTTTGTGCCATACATGTTACAAACATCATCTCATTTAATATTCCTAGAAATCTAATGACTTTCAAATCTTTACCTTTATTCAGAGCTTCCTGAGTCCCAAAATATTTCCTCTAATTGTCTAACAAGCCTCTCGAATGCAACCTTTCTCCAACTAAGCCTGTGTTTCCTCCTACCATATCCCGTTTGTAGTCAAGATCCAGGGGCTCATTCTGGTCTCTTCTCCTTCCTGCTAACATCTTGTTACAAAGCTTTATGAATATAGACCCAGGTATTTCTAAACTCTCTTACTCCCCATAAGAACTCTTTACTAACTCATCCATTTCCAAACATATTTCTTAGTGTTAACTAATTTATTCCTTCTGCGTTCACACACTGACAAGATAGTAGCAAGAGAAGACATATCCATGTATATGCTACAGGGACAGAAATCTGATGGGGCTATAGAGTAGGTCTACAGTTGTATCTCACTAATGTGAATTCACTCCTGGGTGAGTTACAGAACAAGACTATACCAGGTAGGGCTGTCACACAAAGGAAACTTTATTTGAAGCAAATAAAGCAATCACAGGGCATAACTTCTAGAGCTCTGACTCTCAGAGTAGGAGTGGTAGTTTTCTTTGATGTAGGGTTAGGATGAATATTCAGAAAAGGGAACTTTGTCATTACAGGAAAAGGTGGGCATAAGGTTGCTCAGTTCTAGTTAGAAAAGAAGCCTATACAGGCATTCTATGTTATGTTAATGAAGCTTATATCCCTCCTAAGGTGGAAACTTTAATATTATAATGAAGAAAGGTAACAGTTGGAAAAAGAGGAAGGGGCTATAGGCAAGCTCTGTGGAGGTCTTGAGCTGGTGATCTCAGGTAAGGAATGTGGGGCCTTTTGAGACAGCACTGGGAGACTTATGGCTGATTTAATTATTGTCTCTGATCCAGTGAGGCTATTTCCTGGCCTGGTTGAAACTGTTCATTTTTGCATTCCTTTTGTTCTCTTAAAATCCTTAACTACTGAAATTTTTGCCTTTATTTATTTATTTTTTTAATTCCGACACCTCCTAGGAAGTTCTGTAACAAGTGTGCTTGGGCAAATAGGCACATATCAAGGAAAACAGCTGGGCAGCTAAAATTACTTCTCTTTCATCTTTTGGAAACCCCTAACTCTTTCTGCTTACATAGACAGGCACCAAAGATTTTTATGAGGATATAGAAATACCTGGGGTGGAAGGAAAGTGGTAGACTGACAGGACTAACCAGTTTTTCCTGGTCACTGTGAAGATTTGGGGAGGAAAATACATTAGGCTTTGTGAAAATGCTAACTGTTTAATAAGTAGCCAACCTTGGTTACTGAAACAAGTTTTATTTCTCTTCAAATCATTTTTGGTCCACACACATGAATTTCAACTCCTTTTACATTGCTTTATGCTGATCAACATGGCTGTCTTTCAAGAGAACTTTATCCTTCAGCAAAAAAAGAACCAAAAGGCAGTATGCCCAGATACTGGCAATCATTTGCAAATAGACAAGCTAATGAGTCTCTTAGAAAGAGCCTCTAAATGACTAATACAAGCTAGGAAGGTCCATCAGATAAATGCCTATTTTTGTGCATCTTCTTTAATTGACTTTGAGTGACAAGTTGACTAATAACTTTGATGTCAAGGGCTTATGTCTTTTCCATTCTGTCACAAGCTGTAAACAATTTCATGCTGAGTATGATAAAAATGAGACTTTCTGTGTTAAAGGAGAAGGAAATAGTTTCAGTTGCTAAAAAGTTCAGGTATCATTTATACCAAATATCTATATTTGGTATTCCAGCATACATACACTTTCATACATTTAAAAAACTTCTCGTTAACTTTGCTATTTGCAACAAGGAAAAGGATAAAAATGTAAAACAATAAAGAGTTCAGTTTATTTTGAATTCAGTTTAAGGTTTACAACATGGTATTTATATGTCTTAATCTAAAATTGCTTCAATTTACCCAGTTTGTGCAAGGGGTGATTCAATTTCAGATTAATTTAGATTGCCTCAGTAATAGAGCTATTGTCTACTAAATAAATGCATCATGATAACAATGCTGTCCATTGAAAGGAGAATGTTCTCTGTTTCCTGAGATCTGAGGTTTGATACTGGTTTTGATTTTGCCAAAGAATTATAACGTCATTTTATAATTCTTTCCTTAAGAGAAACTGTGTCAAAAATCCAACAGAATGATACTCATCAATACTGGTCTTTGGTTTTTGCTTTAAAAATACTTTTTTTTTTTCTCCCAAGATTAAATACAAAAAATACCAAAGAGGACGAGTATGTTTGTGACTTACAAGTTCTAGGAGATATTTTCAGCAACTGACATTAAGGATTAATACCTTTTTCATGATAAAGGATTCTCATTTTTCAAACTTCCCAATAACTTTACAATTATGAAGACATTCAGATGGGATAACAACATGAATTTTTTTTTTTTTTTTTTTTTTTTTTTAACTTACAAGTGGTCTCAAACAGAACTGTCAAACCATTCTGTGTTAAAAAGAGCTCTTAGTGGGACGCCTGGGTGGCTCAGTGGGTTAAGCCGCTGCCTTCAGCTCAGGTCATGATCCCAGGGTCCTGGGATCGAGTCCTGCATTGGTCTCCTTGTTCAGTGGGGAGCCTGCTTCTCTCTCTGCCTCTGCCTGCTTGTGCTCTCCTGTGTGTGTGCGCGCGCGTGCGCGCGCTCTCTCTCTCTGATAAATAAAATCTTTAAAAAAAAAAAAAAGAGCTCTTAGTGCAGTACTCTGTTATATGACCTTTTTTTTTTCTTCTTATTCCATTTTGGTGCTCTCTTACAGTTAAAATATAGAAAAAGACTTAGACTGGGATAGTAAGGAAGAAGCAACATAAAAGTTAGATAATGCAATATGATAAGCCTTGATGTATACAAACAATTCAAATCCTTTTTTTATATTTGCATACAAAGTGGGAAGACTTAATATTAATGATGAGGGTCAAAATAGGCATAGTGAGGATTCTGTTCATATTCATTTGATAAAAACAATCAGCAGCTATATCTAAACCAAACTGGCCAGGGAATATGTGCTTTGGATGCATAAAGTGGTTAATTATAGGTGTGTGTATGTGTGTATGTGTGTTTTAATCTTCATTAGTTTTAACATCTTTGAAAGTTGTTTCTTATTGTTAAGCTTAGCTGATTACTTTATAATTTAGTTGTTTGCCAGAAATTGAAAAACCTTCTGCTACAATAAAGTTCAAAAAAAGTTATTGTAACATAAGGGAAAAAAACAGAGCTAGACTTTACTAGAAAAACAAAGAAAGTACTACGTTCTAGTAGCTAATTAAAATATATAAAAATAGAATCATATTAGACAAAATACATATTTTGTTCTACAAAGATAGCAAAGCAGAAAAAGGCATGGAACTCAACATGAATACAATTAATATTAAAACCGATAAATTTCTTTCATGGTCCAGTCCCTTTATTCAGTACAAATAAGTTTACATAATATTTCTATTAATATCTTTCAGGGGTCAAAATTCAGTGAAATCAATAGGAAACTAATCTTTCACCACCTGAAATGAATGCCATTAAAGCTTTATGTTCAAACCCTTTTTCTAATGACAAGTCAGCGGTCAGAACAAAGACTACATGTGAGAATTCTGAAGGAAGGTAATTTGACAACGGTGGTTGTGAGGTCTTGAGACAAGTCTTGTGAAGTCAGTGATTTGAGTGGACACAGAAGATCACAAACATATGATAGTGATGCTGATGAAGATATTCATGACTTGAGTGCATATAATGGGCTTGCTTGTTATTTTACTTAAACCAGGCAAATAACCCTCAAAAGAGAGCATAATACATATCATTATCACTTAATGAATGATAAGACTGAAACTCAGAGAAGTTAAACTCGTTGCAGATGGTCACACGGAGATTTGTTACAGTGGAATGACAATGAGTTCTCTACTGCTTGGGAATACAGTGATTTTCTTATTTGGCCTGAACTACTTTTTCTATAAAATACTGATAACAATAACTATTAACCAAGGGTTTTTGACTGTATTAATGAGATAAGATATATATGGGGCTTGGTATATTACCTGGTAGATGGTTAGTAATACTATTAATACTACTAACAATATTCTTCTTATTATTATTACATAACTAGTCAGTCACATTTGAACACATTGTATTAGTCAGCTAGGGCTGCTGTAATAAAAACCAGAGCTGGTGTGGCTTAAACAACAGAAATTCATTTTCTTACAGTTCTGGAGGCTAGAAATCCAAGATCAAGGTTCTGGAAGATTTGGTTTCTGATGAGAGCTCTCTTCCTAGCTTGCAGACTGGTACCTCCTCCTGTGTCCTCACATAGCCTTTTCTTTATGTATTCACACTCCTGGTGTCTCTTCTTCTTTTAAGAAAACCATTCCTATTGGATTAGGACCCTATCCCTATGATATTAACCTTAGTTACTTCTTTAAAGGGTCCATCTGTAAATACAGTCACACTGAGAATTAGGCTTCAACTTACGGATTTGGAAGGAATGTGTTCAGTCCATAACATTCTGCTCTCTGACAAATTCATGTCCTTCAGGAGCATAGTAATTCATCCCATCCCAACAGCCCCCCAAATCTTAACCCATTCCAGTATCAACTCCAAGTCCAAAGTCTTATCTACATATCATCTAAATCTGGTATGGGTAAGACGTTATGTATGACCGACCCTGAAGCAAAACTCCTTACTAACTGTGAATCTATGGGACAAGACAAGTTATGTGCTTCCAAAATATAGTGGTAGAACAAACACAGGATTAGCAATACCATTCCAAAAGGAAGATGTCAGAAAGAAGAAAGGGGGAATAGTTTCAAGTCCAAAACCTAACAAGGCATATTCCATTAAATATTAAGACTCAAGAATAATCCTCTTTGGCTTTATGCTCCGCTCTCCAGGTCCATGTGGGCAGCAGCCCCACCTTCCAATCTCACTGGGGCAGAGGCCATACCTCTTCAGCACTTGATGGAAAATCTGCCCCTTTGGCCATGGGTGGTAGCCTTGCCTCTAAGGCCCTGAGCTAATATCTGAATCACCCTCAGAGTCATTCTTTCCTTTTCTTGAAGGACAAGGAATGTTCACACCTGGGTAGTGGAGAGCTCTATTCTCTTGCCCTGTAAAATTCCAGAAATCCAAAAGCTCTCCATTATTTCATTTAGCCTATGTTCCCTTTTCAAATCAGCAGTCACTGTCTATGCTGTTATAATCCTCTCTCTATTCCTGAGGTCTGGTGGGATGGCTGATAAAATCCAGAGATAATCCCTTCTTGAAGTGATTTTCTAGCCACACCTTGCTGTTGTCTCTAAAATATGCTTTCTCATTTTTCACAGTGTGGATAGCTGAGAATTTTCCAAATATTTAAGCTTGATTCTTCTGTACTTAATTATTCCTTCTTCCAATTCCAATCCATCTCTCTCCTCTCACATTTTACTACAAGCAGTATATACTATATACTATAACACACACTGTTCTATTTCATATCTCCGTGACTTTGCTCATCCTGTTTTCCTGCAATACATAATGTTAAGAAATAAGAGATCTCAGGGAGAAACTGAACCACTAAATAGGGACTGTTCAGTAGCAGGACACTGTGATCTGTCATATTTACGTACAGCCAACTTCTATTTAAAGTCAACAAACTTTTTTTTTTAATTACTTTCCTATACTTATCTAATTTCAACAAATTCTGTCTGTGTAGCTGTATATCCCTTTCCCAGTTGCCTGGGAACACATGTGGTTCAGAAAGTGTGATCATGGGGTAAGTGAGGAGGAGTGCCTTATGATCTGCAGCTAGAATGCTATTAAAGACTCTAAGATGCTGAGATGAAGAAGTGATCATTCACTCTTCCCTCTGTTGGGACCTTCCTCGAAGACCTACTAAACCAATTGTGCCGGAGGTTGGTGCCATTGTTCACAAACTGGCTTTCCAGGTACCGACATCCTGTTACAAAGCCTCTGTTTCCCGGAATGCAAAAGACCTTCCCGCTTCTGCTTATATCATCTTCTTTCATTCCCCTGAGCTGCCATGTTTTTTCATATAATTGACCATGGGTTTAAAGCTCCTTAAAAGTATCTCCTTTGCCTGAAAGGACCGATACTTCTAGCTTCAGATTAAATGGCATCTACTCTATGTAGTCTTCCCTGATATCTCTAGGCAGAGGTAATTACTCCCCCAACTATGTCTTTATAGAATTATAACTGTGATAATATAATTACTTATTACTCTACAGGTTTGCTTCTCTCACATGTGAAGTCTTCAGAGCAAAGGTTCTATCTTACTAATTTCTCTGTCTTCAAGGCTATATCTGGTATATAGAAGGCACATAATAAACATGTGGGGGATAAATGAATGAATGACTGCAGTGCATTTCTATCTCTACCCTTCTGAATTCTTTCTGAGCTAAAAGCTGATATTTACCTTTCTTAAGACCTGCAGTCTTCTACAATCCAATCTAGATCCAGAAATAGAATAAAGAACAGGGGGCACCTTGGTGGCTCAGATGGTGAAGTGTCTGCCTTTGGGTCAGGTCATGATCCCAAGACTCTGAGATGGAGTCCCTCATCTGGCTCCTTTCTGTGGGGAGCTTGCTTCTCCCTCTGCCTGTTTTACATGCCACTTCTCCTGCGTGTGTGCTTACTCTCCTCTCTCAATCTCTCTCTCTCTAAGACAAATAAATAAATAAAATCTTTAAAAAAACAAAAAAGAATAAATACACCAACTTCTCCTTTAGTCTTTGTAAGAATTAAGCTGTATTAATGGGGCCCAGCATTGTTTGTGACTGTTTCAGTTGTCGATAGCTGCAAAACTAATCAGCATTCTTCACTCTGCATGAGTAGATCAATAGAATTATAAAAATCATTAGTGAAGTACTATGTTACGTTTTATGATTTCTCCATTCCCTGTGTGTGCCTATACTTTTGGTCATCTTCTTCCTCTCTATACAGTTACTGACGACTACAGTTTCAAAGTCTTACATGATCCTGGTTAGCTATTTGCCCACTATATTTTGTCCTTCCTGGTCACGTAAGTAGGCTACTTTTCCTAGCCTCCACTGTGCTGGTGAGTTCCGGCCAATGAAACATGAGTTAAAGTGTGGTCTACCACTTCTGAGCCTGGTGCACAAAAACCCCTACGTGTTTTCTTTATCATTTCCCCCTCTACCAGCTAAATGAAATGAAATAGGATGATCTCGAAAGTCACATTTTTAAAACAGCAAGCCACGAAATGGAAGGGGACCAGATCTTTGACTATCTACTTAAGCAATAGTTGACCATGTACCAACCACCTTAATTTTGACTTTAAATGACAAAGAAATAAATTTTTCTGGTGCCTCAACTATTACATATCTTCGGGTTTGTTTGTCATTGAAGGTAGCATTATCTTATCTAACAGTTGTTTTATTTTGGATATATGCCATGACATTTAACAAGACTGCAGTGGCTAATGAAATCATAAAACAGGCCCGAAGACTTTGTGTATGTACATGTGCAAGAAATCAGAATGAGGAAGGCGGATTTGTAAGACTCTGGGTAGGGGCTGCTATAACTATGAAGGATTGCTGACAGACCCTCCATTTACTGCAGATTACCCCTATTTAACAGGCAGCTCTCATGCAGCTCGTGCTCCTGCTGTTTGCAAAACTTACTTTGAATATACAATGCCAATTATAGGGACTGCACATGTCAAGGTTTTGACAGGTGTCTAGAGAGTTATGCAATTAATTTTATTTATGCACTTCCTGCTTTAAATGCCCCTGAAAAGAAGAAAATTGACTAATGCATCCTAAAAGGAACACTCATATTTACCTCTTCACACCAAATTACCGCCACTCTTCCTCCCCACAAAAAAGAGAGAGAAGGGGAGGGTGGGAGGAGGAAAGAAAGTGAAAGAAAAAAATACAGCTGAAGGGAAATAAGCTGATTCAGTAATGGAGTTTAATATGGGATATAAAGTGGCAAAATCCTCTTGAAAGTTTTCAAGCTAGTCATTAGCTGCAAAAGCTATTAAAAAAAAAAAAATCTTAGAGACTGTGACCAGTGCCAGAGAGGACTGAGAGGCCTGACACTTCTTTTGAATTCTCAGACAGCAGGGTATTTATCAGCATTTAGATATGCACATTTAATTACGCTGCAATTACAATTTTACTGTCATTCCTCAAAACTGAGAAGAAACAGGCTTTCCTCTTACTCCTTTCTCAGTGATTGTGTGATATAGCTTGGAGCAACATATAATAACACCACAAGTGCCTCCTTGGCATTCACACGATAATGATACTGTGCAATTAAATCATCTAATACTGTGTGATAAGCCCAGCCAAGATAAAGTAAGCTCACTAAATCAGAAAATAAATCTTCAAAATTAGACAAATGCTTACACATAGAATAGTATAATTACTCTCATGTTCTCAAGAAAAATCTAAACCTCTTATCATATTGCTTTTTACAGTAGGAAAAAACTTTCATCTATTCACTCATTTGAGGTCTTAAAACCTCTAATATGCATCAGTTTTTTAAAACTCAAAATAAGTGGCCTATGAATTACCTATTAATTTGTTCAATGAAAAAAATTATGGCATATCAGCAACAGAATATTAGTATTATAAAATACTTGGGTAATATTTATCTTCTAAGGGTTGCTATTCATGTTTGAATTATCCCAAAGGCAAATATCCAATAACATCAAGAATAAACCCAAAAATGCTTGGAGGTAGGAAGTGTTGGAGACCTGGGGACATATCTCCTTCTACCCTCCCTCAGCAGCTCTCCAGAAAAGCAGTTACACTTGGGAGGAGGTCTTCAAATATATTTTTCCTTGAAATAACTTGGAAAACACACACACACACACACCCCATGCACACACATTTGAAAAGTTGACATCAAACACAAATTTATCATATGTTTGTATACCTCCAGAGCATGTAGTTTCTGGGTTATTACATACTTGACACACGCTATAAATATATATTCTTTAAATCTGTAAAACCTTGAGTATATAGCTATTTGAAGCTTCCATCTTCAAGTGGGAATCTGAAAGAAGGTACGGTGGGTGAACAGAAGGCTAATCAATTGGTAGACAACAGGTAGGTTAGGACAATAGCATTGCACGGATTTTCCACCTGAATGAAATCAGATGTTCCTCCTTTGTTTCCTGAACCACTTACTTTTGCTCTCCTGGAACTGTCCCTCTGGGGGCTATCCTTTATTCTTGCATCTTCCCTTGGTTGATTATCTTTGAGGTGTTTCCTCCTAGGATGGCCTACCCTGGGAAGTAATGCCAAGAGCGAGAAGCTTGCCTTTGTTTTGCAAAGTGAAAGAGGAGCATTTGTGAAGGGGAGGTGGGAAGCAGGACTGGCATTCCATACGTGGAATCTCATTTGGACTACTTTTAGGAAAGAGTCCATATGGAAACTCAAGATTTGGAAGTTGTTTCCTTGTAAAACATCTGAATTTGTATATCATCTCTGCCACCTAAGTTAGAGTATGACTATAACTGAGAAGCAAGCATGAGAAGCAAGGGGAAGAGTGATGAGGGGGTGGGGGCAGAGTACCGACTTGTAGATAGCATTCAATTACAAAAATAGCCAAACCCAGAGAACTCTGCAGCAAAAATGCTGACTGCCCAGGCTAGGACTTCAGAAGTACCTGGGGATGGGTTCTTGCCCCTCTTCTGCCATTAACTAGCTGTGCCATGATGGAAAAACATCATTTAATCTGTCTGAGACTGTCTCCTCATATTTCCACATTCAAATGAAGTAGAATCTCCATGAAACATTTTTTTATCTTAGCCCCTTCTTCCTCTTCCAATAAAACTGAGCAATCTTCTCTCCCGCTCTCTAACCCCTAAGACTTAAGTTTTATACTATGACACTTAAAAGGTAGTTTGCCTAAGGCTTAAGTTGTATAATGTTGCACTTAAAAGATGTTGTGGTTTGTGTGTGTGGGGGGGTGGTTGGTTTTTTTGTTTGTTTTTACTTATTTTGTTAATCTTCCCTCTCAGAAAGTGAGCAACTGGCTTCTCCTTTCCTTTGCCTGAAACACAATGCATGACACAAGAGCTAAGAAAATGTTTGCCAAGTGAGTTACTAGAGTACAGTCATTATACCTACACCTCAGCAGTTTAGAGGAATTAAATGAGATACTGTATGTAGACCATGGAGTTGAAAGAACTAGCAAGTATGTTCAAAAACAGAAGCAGCATCAAGGGAGTGATAAAGAGAATAATAAAATACTGGATATTTTAAGTATGAGGCATATACTAAGCATGCACTCTGCTAGTCAGAAGGCACACAAACTCTAGTATTAAGGGGCAAGATAGGGGCACCTGAGTGGCTCAGGCAGTTAAAGGTCTGCCTTCAACCAGGTCATGATCCCGGGGTCCTGGGATCAAGACTCACATCAGGCATCTGGCTCCTTGCTCAGAGGGGAACCTGCTTCTCTCTCTGCCCACAGCTCCCTCTCCTTGTACTTTCACTCCCTCTCTCTCTCACTCTCTCTCTGGAAATAAATAAAATATTTTAAAAGGGGTGGGGGGAATGTGGCGATTCACAGACCTGTACTCCTGGGGCTAATAACACATTATATGTTAATAAAAAAAGGAGAGGGGCAAGATAAAGATCCAAGGGATCTCAGGCAGGGTCCTTGAGTGTCAATACAAACAGTCCTTGTAGGGAGCATGTAGGGAGCATTCTCTGTAGCAAAACTGTAACTGAATAATAACTCAAGGCTAGATTATGGAGCTAGAAGAACACTGCATCCATAAGACACGGAGGCATTCTTTGGCTACTAGGGAAGTAACTATAGATTTAAAATGTTCTCTAAAATAAAGATCCAAGGAGACATACTAAATGTGAAAAGATAAAATTTAGTTTTGTCCTGCATGTAAATGAGGATAGACCGGAGGAAGTGTTAGGTGAAAGGCAAGGGATGATGAAGAAAATCTTACAGGTTGTGTGGATTTGGACACTGTTACCTACGTATCAGAAATCTAAGAAATCCTCTTCATGTAGTCTGTAGCTAAGTTTTATTTGGGTAGCCTGACGTGTTTTTTAAAAAGTTTACTCTGAATGTTTCTAAGCAGGACCAGGACCTGAAGGTCTGCTCAGGATTCATTATTCTTATGGTCTCACACCTGCCTTCTTCACACTGTGAATGCATGAAAGATAGATGCCATAGCAAGGAGAGTTAAAAAACTAACACATTTATGTATTGTCCTAGAAGAGGATCAATGGAAAGAAAAACAGGGCTGGAGGAAGGTGGTCAGAACAGAATAAAATGGGGAAGGTGAGATGGTTCAAAGTCTAGGTACACAATATGTGGCTAACTACAACAGTGTTCTTCATTTAGGGTCCTGTGCTTCTTTTCAGGCTATGATTGACTTCCCAAAGGAGTCACAGTATGCCGGGCATTCAGTGGGTAACACCTTCGCAGAAGAATGCATCGATTCCTTAGGACGCATGTCCCACCATGTATAATGGCTTGATGGCAATGACTAAACAAGTGAAGCTTATTTATCTTTCACAACATTCAGTGTCGAAACAATCCTGGACCGTTCCACTCTATAAATTAAGCCAGGAAGCCCGAATCCTTCTTTGTTGTTCTATCACCTTCAGATAGTTGTCCTGGTCTGTAAGATACAAGATGTCCAGCAGAATATCCCATTCCACATTCAATTTCCAAGTTACCAGAGGAAGAAAGAAGAAGATGCATATCCACCCCATAAGGATATGACCAAGAAATAGCAGATATATTGTACTTCGTATTACATTGGCTAGAACGTAGACACAAACAGCCAAACCTAGGTACACAGGAGACCAGAAACTTCATTCATAGGGACATTATATGCCCAGCTATCGAACTGGGGGGGGAAAAAAATCTCTCCTAGTCATTTGAACTGAGAAAGGATATTCAAACACTGGGCAGAATTAATGAAAATCAACAAGCACATTGGCAAAAAACAACAAGAATTTGCAGAAGATAGGTGACATTTTTTTCAAAGAATTTCTGAGTAGCTTACAGAGCAGATGAAATAAGCCCACTCCACTGATGCCTTTCAAAGTCTGACTCAGCAGGTGAGGGTGAATTAAGTGTTAGGAAGCTTACACAAAACAAATGCAGGCTGATTGTTCCCATAAGTGCTTATGTTGTTGGCCGCCATAAAACAAAACCTCTCACGACTGAAAAATTGAATTATCCTAGGATTACGAAGCAGCTGTCGTAGTTGCACACTGACGTGGTGCCAAGATTGAGAGCTGGCCCTATCATTTCCTAATTTCAGAACTTGATGCGACAGTAACTTCTATAACCCTCTTTTTATTAATCTGCAGAATGGGGATATTAACTACTGAGAAGGACCAGAATCAAGATTTGATAAACTAATGCATTATGAAATCCACTGGTTATTAGAAGGTTTTCAATAAGTATCAGCCAAATCAGAACCCCAGCTGTTATGAACTAAGACAATATTTTATGTATTTAATCCTATATTTTTTAAGCTTTATGTATGTAACCCTTATTTGTTCTATCAACTTATATTCATGGAATCCACCCTACTGGCAAATTAAGTGCAGAGAATCATTTCTTTCTTTCTTTTTTTTTTTTTAAGATTTTATTTATTTATTTATTTATTTGACAGAGACAGAGAGAGAAAGAGAGATCACAAGTAGGCAGAGAGGCAGGCAGACAGAGAGGGAGAAGCAGGCTCCCCGCCAAGCACAGAGCCTGATGTGGGGCTCGATCCCAGGACCCTGGGATCATGACCTGAGCCAAAGGCAGAGGCTTAACCCACTGAGCCACCCAGGTGCCCTAGAGAATCATTTCTGAAGCTCAACTGTTCCTTAGTTACTGTCATAACTGTTCCTGAGGTTGTTCAATTTGACCTACAACAATAATACTTCAGAATTAGAATGTGTGAAACTTAAAGCTTCAAGAAAGAAAAATACTAAGCCTCAGTTAATGGCAAAATGTGGGTGTTAGGACCCAACCCCATCGTGTTCTATGGAAGTAAGATCCTGACAACAACCTCCTGTTCCTTACTTATTTAATAAGCTCTCCAGGTTATTGTAAACACTTTAGAGCTTGAGAACAAATGGCCTAGAAATGTAAATATGGAAAGGCTTATGAACAAACCTAAGGTAAAAGTCTTGTTCTCCTTGGCCTGATAATTAGTGAATAGAATGCTAGTGAATAAACCTACATATCTCACTACCATGTAAGCTCATCAGCGATGTTCCAAGCAGTGGGTGATGTACACATATTCTCTGTGATCCTTAAATGTCTGCAGTGTAACTGTTAGGATCCCCACATTACAATGAGAATACTGAGGTTAAAAGAGGATAATAACTCACTATCTTAGAGTGAGTAAGACATGAAGCAAATATAGGGTTATTTCAGAGCAAAAGCACAGGGAAATGAGGCCATATGTAACAAAAATACTGTCCCTAAGAAACAATAAAAACCTTTTAACCCCGGTCAAAACTGGATGTAAAGTGGAAACTTGGGATTGTTTGTTTGGGAGCTTCCGTCCAAATGCAAAACTCCTGAATGGAGAAGTCATGCCGTGTAAGAGGGACATGGGCAATTTTGCAGGTGTTTTCAGGATGCAGACTAATCGGAAATAGTTTAAGACTGGCCTACATTCCCTTCCCACGGTGCTGTGGGGGAGCCTTTGTCTATTTATGCTGGAGACTCTGGCCCCATATCTTCATTGCATTCTTTAATTTCACAGACTTTTAATGCACCATCAAAAAGTGAAAACACATTGGGACTTGAGGATGGCTGAAGGCTGCTTCTCAGAAGCTCACATTGAAAACTGCTCCCCTTCCCCCCCATTTCACAACACAGAGTTAAAATGTAATCTTCAACTGCAGGCATGGTATCTGCTCCCACTGAAATGCTGCTGATTATTAACAATAGAGAAGCAAGATTCAGTAAGCAAGAAGGCCACACAGAGAATGCTGTACAGCCTCCCAGGGTGTCAGTCACTGTTGAATAACCCAAGCAAATCTGACTCACAGGGGCACAGTGGATAACTGGTTTGCAATCACCAGAGGAAATTTGTTTGAAAATGTTCAGGTAGGAGAGTTAGGTCAACTAAGTCTAATGGTTCTTTTGAGCCTCTAGAACACAAGAGCCTGCATCCTGCCATTTATAAGTGAATGCATTTAATTGTACTGGAATTTTTAAGTTTTCAATCAGCAATCTGCAACTGCCCCAAATAAATGCCTTCTACACAAATAAAATACACTTGAGCCTAAATTTATGTAATGTTGAATGGAGAGAATATTTCATATAAACATTTCTTTAATTACAAATCTTTATGCATAGGTCTTTGATAAGGCTTCTATTTATTGAATATACATCCTGTACCAGGCAGAATTGTAGGTGCTTTCTGTATATTATGTCTTATTTCCATGGACTCTTACAACAACCTCACGATATAAGTAAAAAATGGGGAAATGAGACTCAAGTTATTCAAGTTGTAGGCCAGTTAGGTATAAAGAAAGAATTAGTACTAGTTCCATTAAACTATGTCATCAGCCACAGACAGGGTATTTGTATAGGAGAAGCCTGCCACAAATTCTCATTTTACAGCAAAGGTGAATGGGAAAATTACAGCACACATTTTCCTGTGTCAGTTTTTCTATAACTTTCAATTTCTTTGAAACACCATCATCGATATAACTAACTCAACAACTTACAGAAATCTTTCACTTTTCAAGAGTAGTAAAAATATAAAGGAAATTCCTTCACATCGGTTTTCTAACTGAGGGAAGGCAATTACAACTCTTTTTTAAATTACATTTTAAAACTTGAAGGTCTTTTCCTCAACCTACATTACTTCTTTGGCTCCTCACCTAACAGAAAGGCTAGGGGCAGCACGGCAGGAGAAAGTAACTCTTGTGCCATTTACTAGCAGCATGACCTGGAACAAGGTTTTACTTTCTCTGTACTTCCATCTTCCACATCTGTACTGTGAGGGCAATAATACCTATTCCTGGGGCTGTCATGTTGACATATTGACTAATGTAAATACAGCATGTATACAAAGTGAGAAATTAATAATAACAAATTTGAGTTTCATATTGTATCCCATTCCTCTAAGGAGCCAGAGAATGATTATTGCATGCAAAACAATACAAAAAAAAAAAAAAGAGAGAGAGAGAGAGAGATTGAGAGTTGTTTTTCAATCTCAAACTTGTGCACTGGGTAATAAACCTTCATCATTTTTTTTCATAATTTTTTATTTACACATCATACACACACACACACACACACACACAAGCACATTCCTCATCACATTCTCCAAAGGCCAACATATTAAGAATCACTGCATCTTACCAGAACATGAAGCGATTTCAGCACAGATTTTCCAACTTCATTTGGGATACTTCACATATAAGACTTCTACATCTTGAAACCATCTCCAACAGATTCCCTAAATGAAATGAAACAAAAACTCTTGGGAACATAGAAGAAAATTTAACTCCTTCCAACAGTACTCATTTCAAATTCCTCATGTTAGTTTCCATCCTACTGCTTTTGCTCTAATTCTCAAACATACATACACACACACACACACACACACACACACACACAAACACACACACAAACCCCACATAGTATTTCCAGACTGCAGAGCCACAATCCCACCTGATGTACCCATCCCTGGTGACACTATTGCTTGTATTTTCAGATAATGGATTTCATTTTATTTGTTTTTGTAAGTCAATGGGCACTTTAAAATAGATATTAGAAAATAATAATAAGGGTATAAGACAATTTCCACATCAAATGAGTGTTTTCTGTCATCTGTTTCAAAATCAATGATCTAATTATCAGTATATAGTAGGTAAATGAAAGAGCGTCGGAGAGCCAACAAGTTGTAGCAAGTGTGTCAGAGAAAGAAAAATAAATTGAATATTAGACCGTTTTTTTCTTAGGATGCTTGTAAATGTCCTTCTACATAAAACCATCATATGATTTTAAAACATATTTATTCATTGCCTTTAATCTTTCTAATTATTATGAAAAATATATAATTTCATGTATATAATCATTATGTATATATTCATATACTAGCCTTGACAATTTTGCAAACTGAAACCTCATTCATAAATTTCCCAGGTACGCTCTATTGCAAAAATTTAGCAGTTTTAATGGTTGTTATTCTTAGCTTTTTCTCTCACTCTCTCTCTCTGTCTCTCTCTCACACACACACATCTTAGAAGTCAAATTTATTACAAAAAATTCCACTGCAATCACATAGAATACAATGAAATCACATTTATTCATCAGCCCAACTCTATCCCTTTAATAGCTATGTTGGTTTCATTACAATAGAACCCTCCACAAAAAAGTTAAATAAAATCTTGGTTATGCAAATCACACTAACGAAAACACTGAAAACCTGATTGTGTGAAACATCTCAAGCTTAAGGAGGCATGTCAGGATGATCAATTTTAAATTAGTCACTTTAGAACACATTCTGTTGCTTCACTCTCCTGGTGGCTTCCCGGATTTCTATTTCTGCAAAAACAGTAATTACAATTGTACTGGATGGCACAAGTGAGTCTCTCTTCCCGAAAACTGGATATGAAAATGAGTCCGCTGGGTTCACCAAATAATATTGACATCTCAAGTCCTCTTAATAGGTTCACTTCAGGTACAGACTTTAAACAAAGAGGGCTGCTCCAATTTCTCCCTCAATAGTCCAGGCAAGAGTTCTGTCTGTTTTAAGCTACTATCTTCTAGCCCCCAAACCAGCTTCTGTATTCTGCACTGAGATTTGGGGGCTCTGTCTCTGCACGCCACATTTCTCCTTTGCCAGCTGACTTCCTGTTGGGTTCTATAATGGGGGGCACTGGAGGGAGATTGAGGGGTAGGAGAAAGGGGAAAAGGGACTTACTCCTTCATGTTCATTGGCTGTCAGTATTGTCTTAGGAATCATCCTTTTACTGTGTTAGCAGAAATCAGTTTCTGTCCACAGATTTTTGGGCCCTTCCAGAACCAGTTCATTCTGTCATCGCAGAGGCATCAGCACTGGGCTGCTGGCATTCCCTCCCGAGAATTCTTAAGCTTGAGTTGCCTACAGCTCTCCCCTAGAGCTCTTCAGATCCCAACACTGGCTCCTAAGCCCCACCCCCAAGGGTGGCCCTTAGAATTGCAGGGTTCCTCTCCCAGGCTCCTCATAACCTGATTCTTCCTTTGATTTCCCAAGCCTAAGGAGCTGCTTCCCGTAGGCATAACTCTATATAACCTCAGGGCCTCCTTTTGCCTCTTCCTGTTCTCCAACAGCTACCCAAACTATTCTTTATTATTTTTTTCTTTGTTAAAAAACAACAAGTATTGTTGGTGCCTGGGTGGCTCAGTCCCTTAAGCTTCTGACTCTTGGTTTTGGCTCACGTCATGATCTTATGGGTCTTGGGATCAAGCACTACTTCAAGCTCTGTGCTCAGTAAGAGTCTGCTTAAAGATGGTCTCCTTTTGCCCCTGCCCCTGCCCCTGCCTCTACTTGTGCACACAAGCACTCTTTCTCTCTCACTCTAACAAATGAATAAATCTTAAAAGCAAAGACAAAAACAAAAACAAAACAGGTGTAGTTTCTGTTTTCCTGGCTGGTCTGTGTTATAGAATGTGTTTCATTTTTAGGTTGGAGGTGAAGTGGATGGAGAAAGGGGAAAAGAGAAAGGATGAAGAACCTAACATTCTTTGAGGTACTTTCCATTTCTTATATTATTTAATATCCAGAAATATCCAAAAAGTCATTTTTTTAAAAAAAGATTTTATTTATTTGAGAGAGAGAGAGATTGAGAGAACGAATAGGAGGAGGGGCAGAGGGAGAAGCAGACTCCCTGCAGAACACGGAGCCTGACGTGGGGCTCTATCCCAGGACCCTGAGATCATGACCTGAGCCGAGGGCAGAAACCTAACCAACTAAGCCACCCAGGTGCCCTAATATCCAAAAAGTCCCATGAAATAGGTGTGGTTATCACAATTTACATTAATAAAAAGAGTGATAATATTTATTGAGTTTTTACAATGTGTTGTCATCTTAACATATACTCATCCATTTAATAATCATACAAGTACATTAGATCTACATTAAAGATGGAGAACTGAAGTTGAAGACAAATTACATGTCACATTTTAGATATCTAATGAGCCCTGGAACTGTAACGTAAACATTATAATACTGGCTCAGTGTGCTTGAGCCCCAAGCCAATGGAACAGTAATGTACATCTTCAAACTGAGTTTACACAGCACTAAACAAAAAAAAATTTTTTTTAATTAAAAAATACATTTGTTGGGGCACCTGGGTGGCTCAGTGGGTTAAAGCCTCTGCCTTCGGCTCAGGTCATGATCCCAGGGTCCTGGGATCGAGTCCTGCATCGGGCTCTCTGCTCAGCAGGGAGCCTGCTTCCTCCTCTCTCTCTGCCTGCTTCTCTGCCTACTTGCGATCACTGTTTATCAAATAAATAAATAAAATCTTAAAAAAAAATACATTTGTTAATATCACCACCAATCTCATCAGAAAACTCTTAAGTATCCTGAAGTTGTCAAGTGTGGGGTGGCATACAAAAGAGTTTCAAAATTTTAATTTTTACTTGAAAGCTCTAATTTGTTCATTAGCAACAAATAGAAATACAAAATGGCTGTATTCCTCGAAGTGACAAGGTTGCTTTGTTTATTTGGACAAATATATACCAAATACCTCGTCTCAATAACTCTAGTTTGACTATAAGTCAATGTTCATATTAAAATGATGGTAAGTGATCAACTGGCTGGTTCAGCTTGCAGTTCAACCCATCAGACAAGACCTTTTGCTTGAGATAGCACGTACTTCAGTTTGCAGCAAAAGTGACATGCATACTTCACATGCAAACACACACAATATTAACGAGATATTTATTCAGAAGGTGTTAAAAATAATAATGTATACTACATCATCAAGGATACTCTTAGGTGAACTAGTCCCCCCACCTTTTTTTTAAGATTTATTTATGTTTGAGAAAAAAAAAGAGAGAGTGGGAGGTAGGGTCAGAGGGAGAGGGAGAGACTCTCTAGCAGATTCCCTACTCAGCAGGCAGCCTGCCTTGGTTCTATTCCATGACCCTGAGATCATGACCTGAGCCAAAATAAAGAGTTGGATGCTTAACCAACTGGGCCACCCAGGTGCCCTCCTCTTTTACCCGTTTTTCTTTTTTTAAGTATATGATGGTCAAAAACAAAAACACAAACAAAACACCTGATTACTAAAAACATTTTGGTGTTACCACTTTGAATTGTGTTCAGATTCCAACAATTTTACCTACCATTGCCTTTGCCTTTGTACCACCAGTACAATTGTCAATACAGTGAAAACCAGAGTCCAAGGACCAAAATTTTGAGAATCACTTATCAAACAGTGATGTAGAAACAATAACTGAACCATTAGAGTACTTCTAAGAATTCAAGTATAGAAGCCATCTTTTCGGCCAAAGTGGAAAGACCTCTCATCACTCTGTGACATCACTACAGTGAGTTATAATGGGTTTTTAAACCTAAAACAACTGGATTAAAATAACTGGTCTGGGACGAAGGAAATGATCTTGCCCCAGTATGGAATCCTGATGATGACTGTTTGTTAGCACAATTGCTTGCTCATAGCTGGAACTCTGATGACATCCGCCCAACCAATGTCAGGAATTCTAGGTTAGCTGAGAGAAGAGGAAAAGAGGGTCAGAGAAACAGATAGAGACTGAGAAAAAGAAGACACAGAGACTGACAGAGGATAAGAAATTGATAAAGGAGAGAGACAAATATTCTAAAGGAAGGAGAGGTAGGGAGACATAAACACAGAGAAACATAGTCAGAGACATACAATGGCAGAGAACAGGAGGGACGTAAGGAAGGAGAGACAGAGACAGAGAGAGTCAAAGAACAAACAAGAGAATGAGAATATAATATTGCATTAGGGTGCCAGAAAGGTAAGAGAATTACCTTTGCTTTGACAGGGTTTTCAAATAGTTACAGTTACCAAGATTTTCTTTTCTTCTCATGAGAGGTTGGTTTAATGTGGATATATGTGGGTGTGTGCTTGTGTGTGTACTGTGAAGGGCTCTGCCCTTCCTTTCTGCTATGATCTGCCATGACTGTCTCTCAATGGAGGTAGTGAGGGATGCCCTGCATTGGAAGAAGACAGACCCTTGCATCTGCAGTGTGGAGGAGAGGGTCGTGGTGTCAATGCTCTAACTTTGTCACCTGTACTCTCAAGTCCATCAGGACTGGAGAAACAGCTTATATAAACAGAGACTTCAACATGTATTTTTCCCTCTAACCATAATAGTGCATGACTTTTTGTATTTGAGATAAAGAAAGCATTAATTCTTCGTAATCTGAACTGTCACTGGTCTTCGACCACACAGTACGCATGTCCAGATTCTTTTTTTCTTTTTTTTTTAAGATTTTGTTTATTTGACACAGAGAGAGAGGGGGACAGCGAGAAAGGGAATACAAGTAGGGGGAGTGAGAGAGGGAGAAGCAGAGCAGGCTTCCCAATGAGCGGGAAGCTTGATGGGGCCAGGGAGGGGGGATCATGACCTGAGCCAAAGGCGGAAGCTTAATGACTGAGTCAACCAGGCACCCCTGCATGTCCAGGTTTAAACACAGTAAAGATCCACTTTTGCATTTAAATACAAAATTAAAAAATAACTAATATCTAAATCTTAATACCGCTGCTGCAAAATACAAGGAAAGACACAACACTATATTCATTGTAAGTGAAAATTAAAGCAATAGGTCTAAAAATTGAAATGACCCTCTGTCACTATCAATGTGTCAATATTACTGTTCACATTGAATAAGATGAACGAGTGGGGAGTGGTAACGCGATCAGGTTTCAGAGCAGTCAATGACAAGACAATGGGAATTCTGGATTGCTCTTCTCCACTAAGGAAACAAAAGGGGTTTTTGGCATCAGGTACCCACGGAGGCAACATAAGCTGTATGGGGCTGTCGGTAACATTGGGTGAAGAGGGAGAAGAGGTGCTGGGAGCCAGAAAGGGCTGCCAGTACCCGCTGTTATGCTACCAAACAGGAAGATGAACTGTCCATGTGTTCCTGCCGACTCTGGTGAGTTTTTCATACTTCCAGACTGGACTCTGACTTTTATTCAAGTAAAATGGCAGGCTTTTGTCTCGACAGTGGCACTGTTCCTTTATCTGTAAAATGAAGGAGTGGAATCACGATGGTATTTCCCAAACTATTGGGCATGATGATTGTGTACCAGAGGATACTAAAGCAAGTCATGTAGTTAGATTTGAGAAACGCTATACATTTCGTGCCCCGCCCCCCCCTTTTTTTTGAGATTCGTAGTCCCCTTAACACAGTAACAGTTACAGGGATCCAACTATAATTTTTTTTTTAATGTTTAACTAAATTGTTTGGCCACAGAGCCGCCCCCCCCCCTTTTTTTTGCTCACACTGCCATCTCCTACGATAATAGCATTACCTTGGAAAACAGTTTAGGAAATGCTGAACTTGGTGTTCCCTAAAACCCCTTATAAATTATGACTCCAGGATCTGTAATTCCAAGTAGAAGAACTGTTTAATATAGTACGACCAAGTGGCAGCATGGGGAATTGTCCCCTAAAATAGCCCTCGCTGCTTCAGTTTCCCAGGGGTTTGGAGTAAGCATATTCTGGAGGAAGATGGTTGAGAGCCATGGAGAATGGCCTGCGACTCAGATCCTGGATGTACTAAGCATCCCATTAAAATACAGCATGTGTGTGTGAAGCATTCCCTAAGAGGTACTGTTTACTTACCAGCACTTCATTTTTAGGTCAATGAGCACAAGGGGACATTTTCTTTTGGAAAGATTAGGAAAGTAAAGGAAGATTGTAAGAATTAGCTATCCTGCACCCCGCCCCACAAAATGCAATGCCAAACTGTAACATACAAACTTATGCAAGTGAAATTTGGCAGAATTAGGGAGCTTTAGCTTGGAGGAGAACCAGAATGAAAATGGTGTGCCTGAAGTAAACATTAATGTTTTATTTTACGGATGTGTTTCTCCTTTTAGCATGGCATTCCCTAGATTCTCCTAAACTTTATGATTCTTGTTTGACTATCATCTGTCTTTTATAGGTGAGGCTTCACAATTCCAGGTGGTGGTAATAAAGCCCATACTTGTAGATCTCCCAATATCCCCAATCTGTACAATATAAAATCTGAATTTATACAAGTACAGTGGCTTCCATTTTCAGGGTGGGAAACATTTCTTCAGGTTTTTGGTATTTTGATTGTTTATATCCCTTTATATGGAAAAAGAAAAAAAAACCCAGAGCCATCATAAAAAAGGTGGATCTGGGGAGATCAAATTTACCTAGATTTTAACATTTACTGGAAAATGCATTCATAGATTACTCTGTCCTAGAATTTCCACTTACTACTGTCAACTCAATTTCACCAATTTCAATAGACATAAGATGATAATGACAATTTATTAGCACTTTTTATGTTCTAGATAATGTACTAAGTTCTTTGCTTATAGCACCTTATTGCCCATAATAAGCCTATGAGGTTGGTGCTGTTATCATGTTCATTTTATCAATGGAAAAAGCAAAATTTAGAATACTTGCATACATTTTCTCAGAGTCACTTTGCTTTTCAGTGGCAAATCTTATCATCCAATCTAGGTTTGTCTGATTCCAACGTTTAAATTCTTTTTTTCTTTTTTTAAGATTTTATTTATTTATTTATTTGACAGAGAGAAATCGCAAGTAGGCAGAGCGGCAGAGAGAGAAGGGGAAGCAGGGAGCAGAGAGCCTGATGTGGGGCTCAATCCCAGGACCCTGAGATCATGACCTGAGCCAAAGACAGAGGCTTAACCCACTGAGCCACCCAGGAGCCCCCAAAGTTTAAATTCTTAATGATATTCCTCCATTAGTTAAAATAAATAAGGCAATAGTTAATAAATAAGGCAATACTTATAAAAAAAAAAAAAAAAGGAAAAAAGACCATACTAAAGACTGTGTCATCTGAACCTATGTGAACTCTCTGCATTTAATTTGGGTTGGATTCTGAGAAACACAGCTGTTTCTAAGCATTGTCGTGGGATCAACCTCAGGGAGTAGAATGCAGAGCTAAGAAAAATCTAAAGATACTGTTTAATGGTGACCCTACAATAAAGAACCAAGCTGTAATTAGGAACAAAAGCATCTATCCGGAAGATTCAGGCAAGAAGACAAGAAATGAGTTCAGACAATGGGAGTAAAGGAGATACAGTGATAGCAAAGTAGGTCTGAAATGGCAGCAGGGATAGCCTAGAAAGACCTTGTGTACTGAAAAAGAAGTATAGGCATTTTTTTTTTTTAATAGAATGCCTATAACTTCTCCTGTGTGAGGGGAATGTTTTTAAAAATACCAGGTTGGATTTGACAAGACACACAGCCCTCTAGAAATTGGCATCTCCCTTACTATTCAGTACAGTGAGTCTCTCTTATTATACTGTCTATGCTTTAATCCTCAGGGAATTTGAACTGCTAAGAGATGTACTACAAAAGATAAGAGAGGGTGAAAGAAGAGGGGAAAGTGGAGGGAAGGGGAAGGGAGCAGAGAGGAGGAGAGAGCAGAGAGGTTGGCTACAGCAACTACATCTAAGTGAGGGAAAACTCAACCAATGAGGACGTCAAGACCAGAGATAATGGAAGGATGAGATCAGAACTGCCAACAAGCAAAGGGAAAGAGCAGGGACTGGTACATGGGACAAGGTTCAGTGGAATCATTTGGAGAATCTTGTCATGGAGACTTAGGTTTTTTACTACCTAAGTCCCATTACTTTTGTAGTTGCCCATTGCCCTACTTGCATGCTGTTGTGCATCAGCCCCTTGTGGAGTCTCAAGTCATCAAGGTTTGCTGAGTCAGTTTGTTGCACAGGTTTGGGGAATCGCTGGAAAGGAAATGAGAAACAAACCCATGAGACTGGGAGGTAGAGAAGGTACTGAAAGAGAAAAACAGAGAAGCAGTCCCAACATTAGAAGACCGGAAGAAGAAAAGAAGAAAAGCTCCTTCTGGAAAACTATCCTATTTTACTGTCACTGGAGGCCACTGAGGTGGATGAAAGATCTGGAAAAGAAATAGGCTGAGGTGAAAAACAAACAAAACAAAACAAAAAACAGAGATCAGAAGTGAGGTTGGATACCATTAAAGTAACTTGAGTACAGTGGATAGATGGGCAGGGAAGTATAGGTAAATTAAAGTGTGGAAATGAGAACAAAATAAAAG
Organism: Enhydra lutris kenyoni; assembly: GCF_002288905.1. Lineage (NCBI taxonomy): Eukaryota > Metazoa > Chordata > Mammalia > Carnivora > Mustelidae > Enhydra > Enhydra lutris. The sequence goes on along the minus strand of NW_019154154.1, from coordinate 1,337,260 downwards.
GGAAAAAGAGACATATAATTGTAGAACCAAGGGGGCAAAAATGCCTCAAAAGACAAAGAATTAAATCCCTCACCATTTGTATTCTCTCATTTTTCCAAATTTCCCTTCTTTTTCTGTCTCACACACACACACAGAACACTGAATCCCAAGATTCAGCTTATTATAGTTCTCACCATTTTCTTTTTTTTTTTAATTTTATTTATTTATTTGAGAGAGAGAGAGAGAGAGAAATCACAAGTAGGCAGAGAGGCAGGCAGAGAGAGAGGGGGAAGCAGGGTCCCCGCTGAGCAGATCCCAGGACCCTGAGATCATGACATGAGCTGAAAGCAGAGGCTTTAACCCACTGAGCCACCCAGGTGGCCCAGTTCTTACCATTTTCTATGCATATATATACACACACACCCCCATACACCCACATATATATGGCCAATTTGTCTACTAGTCCGCTTCTGTCTAATTTTGAAAAGCAATAGGGTTCCCTGACTATTTACAAATGGCTACTGCTTTATGGCAATAATCAAAGCCTGGAAGATAGTATAAATGTCATCTAGATGTAGTAAAGCAAAAAAGACATTTTGGATGCTAGAGCTCAGACTTTTGATATGTACCAAACCCGAGAAGCTGCAATTATGTAATGGTAATAACCAAGTGGGAAAATATGGTATATATATCAAAGACAATACAAAAAATGTTCCTCCCAGGATGCTTTCAAAGCTAGATTTTGAGTTCATGACAATTGAATTTTAAGTCTTTAATGCTGATGTTAAGATAGCATAAATAAATTTGATTTTTTAAAATACTCAAAACACAGAAATATTCTTTTTAGAGCCAAAAAGGACCCAGAAATTCTATGCTACTGAATCTACCCTTGATCTGTGCAAAAATCTGACTAAAGTCATATTTATTTTCAAACACAAAATAAATAAAAGATTAGAAACAACCTAAATATTCATCAATAGAGGATTGGTTAAAATGAATCATGGTACAATGACCCCTAAGAAAATTATATTATCTAAAGTGTGTGTGTGTGTGTGTGTGTGTGTGTGTATGTGGTATATAGAAACAGTACAGAAGTATCCCAAATGTCAACTGTGATCATTTGTGAGTATAGGAAAAATATGTAATTATCATTTAAAAAACATTTGATTTTTCCTCCCTGGGGCATATGTTACATTTAGAACTTATAAATAGGGGCGCCTGGGTGGCTCAGTGGGTTAAGCCTCTGCCTTCAGCTCAGGTCATGATCTCGGGCTCTCTGCTCAGCGGGGAGCCTGCTTCCTCCTCTCTCTCTGCCTGCCTCTCTGCCTACTTGTGATCTCTCTCTGTCAAATAAATAAATAAAATCTTAAAAAAAAAAAAAAGAAATAGAACTTATAAGTAAGTTACATGAATACAACTTCTAAGTTGAGTATTTGAAAACATTTTTATGTAAAATAATGATGGCTGAATTACCAAAATAGCTCATTCATTCATTCATTCACTTAACACACCTTTATGTAATATTCACTACATGTCCATCACTCACCTCCGGTGTATAGAGATGGAGGAAACAACATATCTGTCTTTAAGGAAAGCCATATGATCAGGAAACAACGGAGAAAAATCATGCTCACTTGGATCTATTGGCTAGGAAGCATTTCAATGCTGCTAACAGTACAAACCCAGCTATAATGTATGCTATCAGTTTGGCATAATTGGGGTAGGCACAATTCTCTAAATGGCAATACCACCTAACAACCATACTATCCCCAGCAGGAGTCCAGTCCATGGCCAGAATGGAACCGAACATTACGACCGATGCATGTAAGTTTATTTCCCGTTCTCATTTTCTCATCCTGGAAGATAGGCCCTAGCTTTGCAGCTCCCTGCAGCCAAATCAGGGCTCTTGAGGCACAGCCCTGCCTCGGCATGCTCTTGTGATTTCCATATGAGGGATATATCTGGTTCAGGATACCATAGGTAGGGAGTACCTACAAAATAATCCATCAAAGATAGCACAGGATTGTATTTTGCATGTTTACTAAAAAGGGAGTAAATGAATGAAAGGAATCATCCATATTCTTTCTTCTGGCCTCGGGAAAGGACAGGATGTGCACTTCAACTACAATTTATAATCTTAGAACCCCCTCCAACCCTAGTGATGCTATTTATCATCTCAGTGCTAAATGTAGCCCAGAAAGAGAAAATGAGCCTTCTGTAATGAAAAGTCTGAAAGTTGGGGCTATAAACAACTGCGTAGAGAGATCTGGGCTGCATTTACACAGACTCTAGCCATCGTTCAAGGTGAAGAAATCAATGACGGCACAAAAATCAGCCCTGAACCTCAGGAGATGCCTTGTTCTCGGTGCTCCGTGTTTCTACATAGTGTCTCATCCCTGATCAAGTTCTCTCCCCAGGGAGTGCTAATGGCCTAATGGCCACAGAAGTCTGTTTTGTTCTCTAAATGAGCAGGATCAAAGTGTGCTTGCTCTGTGGAAATCTCAACACTACTTCTGACTTCCTCCAAGGGCTGCTGTGGCTCTACGGTACCTTTGATGAGGCTTCAGAGCTTCTCTCCCAAGCTCTTCAAAATACTTAACAGGCTTTAAGAAAATATGAAGTTCATGTCGGAGAAAAGACGTTCATCTTGTTCCCAGGATTAGAGGGCACAACCTATACGAACTGAACACAATACTCGGGGTGCAGGGAGAGCAATTTGTATAATTATTGTTTTGTAAAATGTCAATTTCCTAAAAATATTAGCCAATATTTAAAAGGCACTAAGCCCAATACTATGCATTTTACCTTCATTAAAACATTCAGTCCTAATGGCACATTCAGTAAGTTGGTAGTATTGCTGGTCTCAGGTTCCTGAAAAGGAATTTAAAACTAAATAATCTATATGAAGTCATACACGTAGCAAATGTCCAAGTCTCCACGCTCCCTTATTCTGATCAAGGATTTATTTTCGAACCAAACTTAGCTATGTTTGCCTTTTGCCTTTTGCCTAAGTTTGCCATTTTCCCTTTACTTTTTACAGTGTTCTGAAATTATAAAAACCAGGAAAAATGAACATACCTTTTTTTTTTTTTCTTAGTGCAAATACCCAGTCAGGTCATTTGCTTCCAGTTTTTTATTCATATATACTTGGACAGAAGTAATCATGAACACGTGAATTCTCCAATATTTTACTATGAAAAGTTTCAAGCATAGAGAAACGTTAAAGGCTTTTACTGTAAGCCCCCGTATATCAAAAAGTAGATTTCACCATTAATGTTTTACTCTATTTCATTTATCCTATATGTATTGATATGTTGCTTACAATTTTATATCCTTGTCCAATTTTTTTTTGTATTTCATTATAAACATTTTTATTGTTGTATCACATTTTAAATGTCTTCTAGGCGGTCTAAACATTCCTTAATGTGGCCCATTCTCTTTATCTTACTTTGTGTCTTATCTTAACTTGAATCCTAAACACAACTATTTACTTCCTTTAAAGAGATTTACACCCACTTTTTGCCCTGCTAAAGTCTGTTCCTGGAATTTTACTCACTTGAAATCCTAGCGCTGTTCTAGACATATAAAGATGACGAACAAACGCCTGTAGATATAATGACCTTGACCTGGCTGACAGGATTTCAGCAAGACTATAATGGATAATTACTGTTATAGGATGTTATTCTAATCTTTTCAGTAATGAGTCAGGATTATACTAAACACTACCCAAGTATCAACAAATCCTATTTACTATAAATATAAAAGGTTTAGATTTATGATAAAAATCCCTACGCAGTATTTCAGGTAATTAAAACCCTGAAGCCTTTAAAAGCAAAGGCCAGTATTCTCACCCCTTACCTGCTTCTACACCTCCAATATGGGGAATATCAGGGAATCTGAAATTGGAAAGGAAAGTAGGTGCTACTAACCCAATGTCCTAATGCACACAGAAATCCTTTCTAGAGCCTGTGTATTTAATTGATGATTAAATGTGATCCAAAACACATTTGAAGGGTTCCTAGGAACAATAACATTCTTATCTTCATTCAGTCAGCAAATTTATTCAGCAGCTACTCTGCATGGATACTCTGCCAGGTGCCAGAGATTCAAAGATAAATAAATTCTTACAAGGAGCTTTCACAGTGAAGGAATACGAGTGACATAAAATCCAGTTCAGAAATCATAGGAAAGTGCACTGTGTCGGTATAGGGAAACGGAGAGGGGCAGTGCATCTGTGAATGACAGAGAAAATATGCCAAGGAAACCTTCTTATAATGTTGTGTGATCTCAACCTTAAAGTGTAAGTAGGAGCTGACTAAGGAAAAAGGTATGGGGAGACTTTTCCAGAGCAGGAGTTTTAGCAAAAATATTGAGACAAAAAGTATGATGTACATGGAAAACTTTAAGGAATTACTTTTTTCTATCTTGTCTGAGGTAAGAAAGATGTGAAAGGTAAATAGGCAGAGCGAGATCATTTAGAACACAGTAGGCTCTATTTAGGAGCTTGGACTTTATTCTACAGGAAAAATAAACCACTTAGGAGTTTTATGCAATTCTCGTTTTCAGTAGATCACAGTAGAGACAGGGAAACTAGTTAGAATAATTTTTCAACCGACTATGAGACAGATTTTGGAAACCTGAACCAAAGTAGTACCAATAGGGATGGATATGAAGAAACAAGGTAGAAAAACAGGTGAGATTCAGTTTTAGTGTGATTCCCCAGGTTTAGTACCTTAGGAAAAAAAAAGACAAATTTAGTTTGAGGTAAACGGAGTAGAGATGCTATGAACTACAAATATGGAGTAGTCTGGGAGAGGGGCAGGAAACAACTGGAAAGAAGGAAATATTTCCATTGCAGTTTTGGGACTTTCATTTCCTACCAACAGTGATATCTCAGCTGAGCTCCCTACTTACGATCAATGCCATGGTCTGGATATATGCATTCTCCCAAATTTCATATGTTGAAATCTAGACCCAAAGATATTGATATCAGCATGACATCCTTGGGGATGTGATAAGCTCCTTAAAGTAGAGCCTTCATGAATGGGATTAGCGCCCTTTTAAAAAGAGCCCCCCTTCCCCCAGCCCTGAGCTCCCTAGTTTCTTCCATCATGTTAGGAAGTGAGAAGATGGCTATCAAGGAGGAAGTGGGCTCCCACCAGACACCAAATCTGCTGGCACTAGGATCAGGCCTTCCAGCCTCCAAAACTATGGAAAATAAATTTCTGCTGTTTGTAAGTCAGCCAGTTTGTAGCATTTTATTACAGCAGATGAAATGGATTAAGATAATCAAGAACACAAAATGTAAAAATGAAGGGTAAGAGAGATAAATCATCTCTCTTTTGGAGCTATATCACCATGTTGTGCATCAAATATGTTAAAGAGTAAAAAAGGCATGAGTTTCAACCTAACAATAAGAAAGTAGATTTCAGGGGTGCCTGGGGGGCTCAGTGGGTTAAAGTCTCTGCCTTTGGCTCAGGTCATGATCTCAGGGTCCTGGGATGGAGCCCCGAGTCTGGCTTCTCTGCTAAGCAGGGAGCCTGCTTCCTCCTCTCTCTCTGCCTGCCTCTCTGCCTACTTGTGATCTCTGTCAAATGAATAAATAAAATCTTAAAAAAAAAAAAAAAGAAAGTAGATTTCAGATTTTATTAATTAAATCAATATTACCTACAGAAATTCAGAAGTTAACAATATTTCTTTGCCTCAGTAAGTGAAAAATGATAATAATTTACATAAAAATAGGACCTGAATATTTTTATACAAATCAAAGTGTTCAAATCAGAACATTCAAATCAATTAATGAGAATAGGAATCTCTCTTGATGTCTTCCTTTTCAAGGAAACAAATTAATATCAGGATTTTATTTCAAGAAAATATCAAAAAGAAAAAGCCAATTCCAAAATATACTCAGGCATAAGGTAACATTCATTTCAATCTCCTACATACTTAAATCACTGGACAATGAGGATTCATGTTCAGAATCATCATTTTGTGTCATTGCAAGTTTTGTAATGAGATGACTTGGTTATTACCACTACATTATCCTTCCTAAGAAAAGTCATAAATGTGCATTACAAAAGGCTTATTCAATGAGGATCAAAACAATAGGTTTTCCTGCTTAACCTATAGTTAACTGAACTAATTAATGAAAACAACCTATACGCCATTTTCTTTTATCACCTGGGATCCCTTGTTTGATTTATAATGCCCTAAAATACCTTTAATCTTTATAAAATGTCTTTACAAAGTAGAAATAATGATGACCTTCCTCAAATCAAAGAACTCTGTAAAAGAGAAAAAAATTCCATAAATAAACATAAATATAAATAAATATATCCATTTGGCAGAGTAATTATCAGGGCTAAATTGTCTTCATCAAGGTTACATGGCAGAAATTTAAGTATAAATTTCTTTTGAGAGGTTATCCTTGTGAAGTAAAACTTGAAAGCTCTCACAGCCAATTGGAGTGACTCAAGCTTTATCCCATTTGTGCATCTGTTGGAGCTCAAGCCCACAGCCCTATAGATTTAGATAATCTCTGGATGGATGGAAACCCCCTTTCAGCCTCTACTGCAAAGTTTGGCTGGAAGAAGTTGATTGCTAAAGCCCTGTAAGCTTCTTGATATAAAAGTTGAGATTAAAGGTTATTTCCTCTCAAGCTTCTGCTAAACGTCCTTATGCTGTGAAATCAAGAGGTGAAATAAAATGACTAGAGCACTGAAAACAAGGTTTAGGAAAAATGCATAAGTAAGGTTAAAAAGCAGCATAAGAATCAAGGTCCCTTTTCCTTCGAAAGACATAAACAAAAGGTTAGGGGATGATATTTAGCAAGGCTGTTCTTATTCCTTACAAGCAGACTCTTTCCCAAATGCTTCATTGGTCTAATATGATCCACATATCAACCTTGTCAAGAAGGCAAAGATTTTTTTTCCCCCAGATAACACAAGGTTGGAGTCAAGACTAGCATTTATATGAGTACCTACCATGCGCTGATTACATAGTAATTTTCACAATCACTATGTGAATACATAGTATCACACCTACTTTATAAAAGAACTAATGCAAGGAGGTACCAAATGACTTGGAAACTAAAATTGCTTAGTATGTAGTCAAGTTAGGATTTAAAAATCTAAGTATCATCACTGGCAGTACCGAGAGAGAGAGAGATTGACTTCTGGTATACCACACTGTTTCCCACAAAAGAGTTTAATATATTCCATGAAGGTACTAAGGAATCCTTAGGGTGAACTGTTTTCAATATTAAGAAGAATTCTTAAAATAAGAGTCAAAAGAAGAAACTAAAAACAAATAGATGATATTGTTTCACCCTTTATCTAGAGAGAGACAGACTTGTAACTGTATCCACTTACTGACTCATTAAATCCAGTTCTCCCTTGACCATAAGGAATATTGCAAATAACATATATTGAAAGTTGAGAATGTGCCAAGTGCATGTTACCAACATTAGCCTTCAAGATTTTACCCATTTTACAAAATGAAAAATGAGGCTCAGATAGTACTTCATCCATGATCACACAGCCTGCATTCTGGGGGACTGGAGTATGTCTCCAATGCCAGCCACCTTACAGTGTAAGTCTTCTATTATATGATATTCCCCCACACCCCAAGCCAGGTCTTGTTCCCACTTGCCTTGTGTGAACCGGCTTTGAGAATTTACTGCCCTGATTCCGCACTCCAAGTTGAGAGCTTAGCCTAATTCTTATACCTAATACGGTTCCCAAATAATTAGTTTTTGACTGACTTAGGAAAATGGCATGAACTGGAGTCTAAAGAAATTAGCTAAAGGAATACTGGAAGGAAAATCAGTATTGCAGAATAGAAACTATTCCACCACTAGGCCAAAAACCAGTTCCTAGGGGACTGAAGAAAATGAGAAAACTGAAGAGGAGGAAAGATCCTCGTTTCATTTCTGGAAGTAAAATGTGAGAACAATAAAACCAAAGGTGACCTGGAGCATTCCTCTACATTTCAGTCACCTTTCCTTCAGAGAGAGAAGCCACCTGCATGGCTTGGTCATGTTATTACTGTTTAATTCCTGACTTCTCACTGCCCCTATCATCCAGTTATGCTTTATCTCCTATTCCCCTTGGCAACGAGACTATTAGTCTGAGTTACTGTGGAGATCTAAGAGAAAAAGCTTATAATCCATGAGCACAGCTTGTGGGACAGGGTAAGCATTTATTTCTGATAGACTTGATGGGAACAGGTGTTTCCATATCACTCAAAGTGTAAGATGTGTGGCATACAATCTGTTTCTTCCTTACCTTTTTAGTCAAGAGAAAGAGAGATTAGAGAGAACGTAGGCAACTTCTTGATCTTTTTCCAATAAAGTTTTAGTAAGAAAGTATTATCACATCCCTGTAATTATTTTAAATATACCTGTTTTGCTTTATGCAAATATTGCATGTGATTAATAAAATCACATTCACCAAATCGAACACTGAATTCAATTCTCAGATCTGCACTTCTATGACAACCAAAAATAGTATATTCAGTCATACTTTTATCTAAATATTACAATAGATCACTAAAATCAGTAAGAAGTTATAAAATTAGAAACTAATTTGCTGCAGTTAATTAGACTAGCCCCATATAACAGATTGGCCATTAATACACAATTGTTAAGTGGCTGATTGAATAAAAAGAATCTTCTAGACTTCTAGAAAACAGACATGCTGAATTTTTGCTCTAGTTGACCATGAAGATACCCCCTTTCAAATATTGGCATGAGTGGGATGCCTTTCCTTTTCCTTTGTTACAAAGCCTGGATCCCCTTTCATTCTGTTACACTGAACCAGGTGATGAAAAAACACTGTCACTCTAAGTGACTTCAAGGGCTGGATGTCAAACAGGGCTTCTTCAAGTGTCTCTTATTAAAGTGGAAATCTCATCACTAATGAAATTAATGTTTGCTTATCTATCTTACCTACAATATTTGAAGTTTCTTGAAGTTAAAAATAATGTCACACTTATTATGTTTGTACTTCCACAACAGTACATGGCATATAATAGGCATATAATAGGGCTTTTGGATGAACTGGACCTCTCTGTTCAAGAAAAAATTCAGGGAACAGATTAGATCTCAGAAGTCCTTTTTAGGCATTTAACTTCATGATCTTATGATTATAATTACTTGCATTTTCAATATAGGGAATGCAAGCATTACCCTTATGTTTCTTGATAATTCTATTAATTTTGAATTATACAGCACAATTTTAGAAAAGCTGATGATACCTTGAAAAAAAAACTGGACATGGCAATCAACTATTATTATCAAACCAGAATACAGCGTGATTAAGCTGTAAACCTATGGGTAGCAATATTTTCCTGTAGACATGTTTTTCCAAGAGAAAACAAATGATGCTTGTCAGATGTCAGAAATGGAAGAGAATGTGGCAGCACAGATATATGTGTATATATATATATATATATATATATATATATATAATATCTATATATAAAATAAATGCGTTCCTTCATTCTATCAAGAGTTATATACACATTTTATTCATCAGTGAATGAAGACAAAAATACCTGCCTTTGGGGAGATCACATTTTAGTGGAGAAACAGAAATAAGTAATAATAAGCATAACTAGGAAATTATTGGTACATTAGAAGATCAACACCATGGTAAAAATAATAGAGCAGATTGGGGCATATTAGAAGTCCCATGAGAAGTGTCACAGTCATCAATGTATATCTCATTGAAAAGTTGACTTTTGAGCAAAATCTTTAAAGGAAAAAGACATCTGAGGAAAACATTCCAAGCAAAATTAACAGCAAGTGAAAAGACCTGAGGCAGGCCCTGTGCCCAGTGCAGGCAGCTGGGGCTAAAGTAGAGTCAGCAAGAGAAATAAAAGTAGGAGAAAATGTCTGAAAGGTAATAGAAGAGCATAGGTCTTTGGCTTTTGACCTGAGAGAAATGGTGAACCAATGCATGGCTTTGAGGGGACTTGAGATTTAACAAGATTACTCTGACTGCTTGAGAAAGACTGTGAGGAGGCAAAGGTGGAAGCAAAGAGACCAGTCAGGAGGCTGGTGTGATAATCCAGGTGAGAACTAGAGTGGGTGAAAGCTTAGCAGAAGGAAGTGTGAGCAATGGTTGGCTTTGGATATGTCTTCAGAGAAGAACTAGAAGGATTTGCTAATGAACTGATATACATATGAAGAAAAAAGAAAATTCAAAAATGAGTCTGAGGATTTTGAGCTGGATCCGTCAAAAGTGGACCTGCCATTACATGACATGAAGTAGACAATATGTAAAGCGGATTTTTTTCTTTTTCTTTTCTTTTCCTTTTTTTTTTTTTTTCTTCTCTTTCTCTCTTTCTTTCTGAAACTTTTAAGTTCACGTTTGGATGCAATGAGTTTGGAATGTCTACTGGACATTTTAGTAGGCAGTTGAATTTAGAAATCTGGAGTTCAAGGGAAACTTCGAGCTAGAGATATACATACAGTTGTCCTTTGAATAATGGGTTCGAATGATGTGGATCAATTTATATGTGGATTTTTTTTTAATAAATGCAGTACAGTACTGTAAATGAATTTTCTCTTCCTTATGATTTTCTTAATAATGTTTTCTTTTCTCTACCTTCATTGTAAGAATATAGTATATAATATAATAACAAACAAAGTAAGTGTTAAAGGACTGCTTATGTTATTGGTAAGGCTTCTAGTCTTAGGCTCTTAGTAGGCTCTTAGTAGTTAAGTTTTGGGGGAGTCAAAAGTTACATGCAGGGGCGCCTGGGTGGCTTTGTCCTTAAAGGGCTAACTTTGTATGATCTTGGGGTCCTGGAATTGAGCCCCGGTGTGGGGGGTGGTGGTAAGGCTCCCAGCTCAGCAGGGAGCCTGCTTCTCCCTCTCCCACTCCCCCTGCTTGTGTTCCCTCTCAGTCTCTCTCTCCATCAAATAAATAAATAAATCTTTTTTTAAAAAAAGTTACATGAAAATTTTCAACTGTGCAGGGGATCAACACCCATAACTCCCATGTTGTTCAAGAATCAACATATGAGTCATCAGCATGTACTGAAGATTTCCTACAATGAGATGCGATGAGCTCCCTGAGGAAATCAGTGTAGGTGAGAAGAGAAGAGAAGGGGAGAAGAAGAAGGGAAAGGAAAAGAGAAATCCTAGTACTAAGCCTGAGGACTCATCAGTGTCAGTCGGTCCAGGGGAGAGGAAGAGGAAAGAAAGGAAACTAAAAAGAAGTAGTCCTTGAGACTGGTCACAGCAGGGTCTGGAGTCCTAGGATCCAAGAGAATAAAGAGCTTCTAGAACAAGGAAGCCAACTCATTGGCCAGTGTGAGACTTAACTTTCATTTGACAACTTTAAATCACTTCAAGCCCACACAGACTGTACAATTTCACAGGAGAATAGTGGGGTATAACCTTTGCTACTGGCAATACCCAGCTCATGAAACATTCTTCTCCAAAGTGAAAACCTGTCAGTTTAGTCAGACATGTAGACTGGGTAGGTTAAAAACAAACAAACAGACAAACAAAAAATGAAGTCCTTACGTTCCATCATCAGTATATTAAAAACATAGTTGCTTCATAATGTACTAAAAATGCAATAGTAACCATATTTATATAACCTATCTGCTGTATATAACCTATCTGCTGTATATAACCTATCTGCTGTATATAACCTATTTTAGGGGAAAAAATCATGTGTAATCTTAATTTGGGTAAGTAGTGGCATCTTGTCCCTAGGATTTTTCAGATGATTAAAATAAGCACACTAAAAATCTTGTAGGAAGTCAGGGGGATGAAAGGAACATACAATTTCAGTCTACAAAGAAGATGCAATATAATATAGCCATAATAACACTAATGAGTGAAACAAAAATAATTACGTTTTATTGAGCACCTGTTAGTACATTTGTGTGATCTCATATTCAGCTATTCACCTGAAAGATTCTTAGGTATTAATATATCAGTTTTAAAGATGAGAAAACTCTGATTCAGATATTGCATGACATTTCCATTTACCCTGCAGGTAGTAAGTAACAGTGGGTCCAAATACTTTTCCAATGGACTAGGGGTCAGAATTTCTCGGGTTGTATTTTTTGCTTTACAGTGATGACCTGGTACCCTTAAGAAGTCACTTGGAATATCTGGGCTTTAGTTCTTCAACTGTAAACATAGGGATTCTATCACCTTAATGTGGGTATAGGCAATTCAATGCACAGAAAAGGGCTGCTCTAATTTCTGGGGAAGGACTGAAGAAGAGTCATAACAAGGTGGAAGGTGTAGGGGTAAAGCTGAATAAGGAAGGGCCTAACATGCTGGCTTCTCAGTCACTGTTGCAGTTTACAACCAAAGAAGATAAAGAAAATCCCAGGAGAACTGGGGGTGGGGGGTGGGGGGTCTACAGCCTCCAAGCTAATAGAAAGATAATGACCTTAATTAATATATTTGACCCTAATTTATATTTTAAGGATTAAATTTACACTGACCTCTGAACCTCAAGTAATGAGTCAAGATAATAATCGCAAAATAAATTCAGGAGTCATAGGGAATTGCCAGGATAACTGTGGCATAAGCTAAACTTTGAATTTCAGGAGAAAGAGCTGCTAGTGTTAAAAATTCTGCCTTGAGGACTGACTCTTGCCAGTGCCCTGTGCTACCTGCTCTGTGGCATATGGTTATGAAATGGCACTGCCTCCTACATGCAAAAGTAGAGACAGGTCTGTTATTCAAAATTATCGTCAATATTCAATCCACTGGGTTCATCTACAACCTATGGTTTCATTGTACAGAATTGCAACAAACCTTAATACTCTATCAGTCAATGGCTTCAATACTTTCTCATCTACTTAGGGACCCCAAGATTAAGCCCTTGCTTAGATTAGCCAAAACTGTCACCCTAGGAACTCCACTATCTTATAGATTACACAAACTGATAATCGACAACAGAAAATGTCCCAGAAATTTCAAAGGTATTCACTATAAGCTTGTTAATAATCTACTGTCAGCAATAGGGATATGAAATTACAGATGACTGATACCGTTTCCCTGGTCATATATAAATTAAGTAACTAAGTCTTCAGCACTCACCATATCATTTATGGGACATTTTGGGGGACTGCTTTTTATTGGGCTCAGCCTGAGCTAACTTAACTTTTCAATTGTCTTTCTTCCAGGTTCTTGGGAATTGTCAAGCCAGGAAATAAATGCAAATGTTCTCCTATCATTTACTTCTGTACTATGATTCTCCATTAACAAGTCCTAATGCATTTGTCAGAGGATAAACAATAGGCCTAAGACATTATTAAAGGTCAAGAAGCTGCTTTCTCAGTATTCCATAAGCAAGTGTCCTGTTTGAGGCTCTTGAAAGCACCTGAGCTGTGTTTTTCTCTTTAAATATAAAGTTACAATTTAAAATCCTAGACAGCCGACCTCAGCTACACTTTTTATGCCTAATATAAACAGTATTCCCAAACCATATCAAAGGCAATAAAGATTTAGCTCATTCAATTTTATACCATGATCTGGAGAAAATTGGATCTAAAATTGGTACTTTGGGAAGTTCATGCCAATTGATACAGATAAGCAGATAAGCAGATAAGCCCACCATATAAGAATGTAAACACATTCAACATTGCCCAACAGCTGATTCTCAAGTATTAAGCAATGGATATTGCATCTGTTTTAAATACTTCTCACCAGATTGAAATTTAATGTGCACTTTGTGACAAAAAGCATCATGTTGAGATTCTCCACTGTGTTATCTGTAGAGAAGCCATTACCAAACAGTGATGGTTATATAAGATATTGGTGGTAAATCATAAAAGTGCTGAGTTCCAAAGAAGCCAAAGTCCAAAATTCCTTGTATTTTCTACACTGCCGTTCAAAGAAGGCTGCATCATTAAAAATATAAAAATATAAAAAGGTATATAAAAATATAAAGGGTCCCCTCTCAAGCTAGTATTCATGCTCAAGTTCTGAAAAAGAACAGAGTGAGTCTATCAATTCTCATTAAGCCACAATATAAAAGTTTCTAATGGACTCACCAGCAGATGGTTTGAATTAGCCAGAAAATGTGGGTTAGAGCTCAGTAGAAATGCATACTTTGTTAGGAGGAAATAACCATAGTGGTATGGTGTAATTTCACTCAGTGATTATAAATAGAAAGAAAAGGGGCTAACATGGAAAACCGTGGCCCACAACAGCACAGCCCATGGAATCTACAACTTGATAAGGGTCATTCAGGTATACTATAATGCAAGTGGGGATGGGTTCCTGTCCTGTGTGAGTCCACTTCTCAGTCAACAGAGGCCAAAGTTATTTTTCAGGGGAAGAAGTGGGGTTTAGCGTACTTACTACATGATCACGGGAAGCTTTCTCAAGGTCCAGTATACAGTCTATACCAATATGTATGTACAGCTTAAGTCCAACTATATTTAATTTACGCTTTCTGAAAGTGCAGACTGATGGGAAAATATTAATTTTCTTTAATTTTGCAGTAATAGAGCCCTACAATTTATGTTACTGAATTTCATGGACATCACAGTGTTATGACACATTTTAATGGTAATGACCTGATGTATTTATAAACATTAAGATACGGCTAAATCAGAGTTCCAACTAAAATAAATTTGTATGTAAGTATTTGTATATAAGTATATGTCTATAGATAGATAGATATACTTATATACTTATATCTATCTATCTATCTATCTATCTATCTAGAGAAATGTGAAATGGCATCATAAGACACTTTTATTTCCCCCAGTGGACAGACATTAGTGAATTTAGTCTTGGCCAAAATGTAATTGGGCCAACTACACCCTTACTCTGAGGATTTTATATTCTAGTGTCAAAAACTGACTTGTGACACATTGAGCTGAACTGACATCTGACATGAAGTCCATTGAGAGCTGAATTTCTGGCTGAGTAGTATGAGAGGATGTGAATGTCTTGAAATTGAAGCCTTCTGGATTCCAAAACTGACAGGATCTATGATACCTGGAAAGGATGTAGGAGACACATTTTCATGATTACCAGGCTGGAAAACCACCACTGCTGGAAGAATGAAGAAACTGATTTTATTCGCTTAGGGATGGCAGAAAGTGTAATGTTCTTTTATGTCCTATTGATGCGAGACATTATTTAGCCTATGGTAAACAAATCTTTTCTATTTCTATAATATATACATAACAGAAAAAATACTCTTTAAAAAATTAAGAATACTATCAAAATCCCTAAATCCCAACATCATTAAATATTGCATGTATTGCACTGTCAAATATTGGAATGGATTATTAAGATAAATGTGCAATCAACTGCTTTGGTAGCCTACATTAGTTTTCATCATGTGGGGTGGAATGGCTACAACTGTAATTTATAACAATACTTTGGGGCTGTATTAATAGTCAGTTGACAGTATATTCATGCAACAAAACTCCCTGGAAATTTCCGTACAAATATAAGACAAATTGTAGTGGTTATTAGAGTCTTGTCTTCTTTCTAGACAAGAGTGATAAGACCTTGGGGGAAGAAACCCAATGAGCTCTCAGTTTCCTCTTTTTATAAAATAGGAATAATACCTTGTATTTCGTTAACAGGAAAAGGGAATTAAAGCAGAATAATTTGCTCAATGTCTGATACACATTTAATACTCAACAAATGTTGAGAATATTTTCTTTCCATTTATTTATTTACTTATTTATCTATTTATGTATTTATTTATTTAAATTTTGTTTCCTTTTAACCTTTAAACTTTCCTCCAAACTTGTTTCCTTTTAAATTTGGAGGAAATAAAATAATAATGCTGAGTACCATGATGGAATTACTACCACCAATTTTTCTTTCCCCAAAGCTTCTCTTCCCTGATCAATACCAAGGATTTGACCAATGTTAAGTGTTAGAACACAAAGAACATAAACAAGATAACAAATGAAACAAATTTATTCTCACATTTTATTCTGGAAAAAATGCTTCTGAACATAGACATTCTGAAGAGAAAAGTCTTAAATAAATTGGGTACTGCCTTTAAAAAGAAGAAGGAAGCAAAAGAGGAAGAGGAGGAAGAGAAGAGACATTCTAACATTAGTCTAGTCATACATTAATTATAATTCTTTTGATTCCAAGAATCATAAAAACTGGTTTAATCAAAATGATTTATTTACAACAAGGATAGAGGAGTGACTGAAATCCAAATCAGGAGTGAGGCTGGGTGCTAAAAATAAAAAACTCCGACACTCTCAGGAATCTGTTATTTTTTCTTGTTTTCTATGTCTGCTTCTTTGTTCCTAATGTCATCTCTCTCTTCTGGTTGTCTTAGTGGTCTGGCTGTCTTCTAGTTGTCTTACTGTTCTCCTCTCTGCTTTTGCCTGCTTCTTTGAGCTGTAGTGTAAAAATGTTGTCTATAGCTCCCTAGTTTTTCATTTACAGGCAAAGTTCCCACAGAAACACTATCTCTATTGATTAATTTCAGTATCAAAACTCTCAGGTAAGGACTATGATTGGATAGTGAGAGGCAGATGCTCACCCCTGGGTCTCTGTGGTATACCATATTGTGAATTCTAGAGTTATTACATGGGTAATGGAAAAGGTAAGAAGAGATCATTTCCTAAAAGAAAGCTAATGTTTTGTTACCAAAAGTGTCCACTTCAATAAACATCCATATCCTTGGGGCGCCTGGGTAGCTCAGTGGGTTAAAGCCTCTGCCTTCGGCTCGGGTCATGATCCCAGGGTTCTGGGATCGAGCCCCACATCAGGCTCTCTGCTCAGCAGGGAGCCTGCTTCCCGCTCCTCTCTCTCTGCCTGCCTGTCTACCTACTTGTGATCTCTGTCTGTCAAATAAATAAAATCTTTAAATAAATAAATAAATAAACATCCATATCCAAATATATCACATATATACTGGGATATGTATAAGCATTTGTATACATATATATCTTTATCTATAACTCTATATCTACATTTGTATAATAATGGGGCCTTTAAATATTTTAATAGGTATTCTAATGTCTAGTCGGCTAACTGAGGAATATATGTTGATTCTAGTACACAATGGAATTGTATTCTACCAATATGAAAAAGTATATATACAATGATTCTATAAAATAATTTAAAAACACGGCAAATCCACCAATTATAGCAATGCATATGATAATAATTTTGGTCACCTTATAGATTTTTCCATGAACACAAATGTATGTTGGACAAAATGAATGTGACAATCGCATTCTAACTTGAAGAATATATTGCTTCATAATACTGACTGTAAAATTTGATGGCATATGTAAAGCCAGCCACTCAACATGATATGTTACTGGACAGGATACTGGAGTCCAGACAGGTTGAGGACAAAACACTAGTGCTGGGTGTATCAACCATATTCATTTTTTTTTTAAATTTTATTTTTCATAAACATATAATATCTTTTTATCCCCAGGGGTACAGGTCTGTGAATCGCCAGGTTTACACACTTCACAGCACTCATCATAGCACATACCCTCCCCAATGTCCATA